>NC_068991.1:71087988-71091817 GCF_001194135.2 Octopus bimaculoides
ATATATATATATATATAATTTTTGTCGACTTCGTCTCTTGCTACACTGGGTTTTGTCTGCAGGTGCACAGGGTCTTTTAGGTAAGTTATAGCTTACCTGAAGACCCTGTCCACCCACAGACATAGTGCAGAGTAACAGAACACTGACTTGACCAAAGTATAATATATTAATCTCTGCTATGGCTTTGAGTACTTTTTCTCCATGTGTGCATGTATGTATATGAATTTTTCCACAACCCCCTACAGTCTTTACATGCTAAGGAATAGAAAATAGTTTCCTGTTGAGTTTTCTATAAATTTCTTAAACCCTAATACATTAGAACCTCGCAGTGTGAGAGCCCCATTGTACGAGTAATCTGTTGTACGAACCGAGACTTGTGCAAATTTTTGTCTGGAAGTACAAGCAAGAATCTGCAGTACAAGCGAAAATCTGCGCTAGGAGCACACAAATCGTCCTGTCTTTAAGGTAATTCCTTCCGTTAATAAAACTAGTTTACATATTTTATTTTGCATTCTCATTTTTATAACTGTCATTTTACTTTGTAACTGTACATTTTACATTTTAAAACCCCTAAAAAATTATTTTTGAGTAGTTTTTGGGGGCTGGAACAGATTAATTATATTTTAGTTAATTTTCAGTGGGGAAAATTCATTTGTAAAATGAGTAAATCATAAGACAAGTTTGGTCATAGAACAAATTAAATTCGTACTGCAAGGTATCACTACATACATACATACATACATACATACATACATACATATGTGTATATATATATTTCTTCTTTGTTTTTCTGCTGACAATTTTCGGTTTTGTATACTAAGAATTTCTTTGAGATTTGCTATTTTATGCTACTTTAAACTTTTCCTTTTTAGATTTCATGCAAAACACACAATTATCATTTTGTTTTTTTAATTCATTTTTACTTGTTTCTCTCATCAGACTGCAGCCATGCTGTGGCACTGCGTCTAATTTTTAGTCAAATGGATTGACACCCCCCCTAATACTAATTTTTTTTTATAGCCTAGTACTTATTCTATTGTTCTCTTTTGACACACCTCTAAGTTACAGGGACACCAGCACCAGTTGTCAAATGGTGGAGGAATGACAAAGGGACGTGCACACATATACATATACACACTTAACAGGCTTCTTTCAGTTTCCGTCTACCAAATCCATTCACAAGGCTTTGGTCAACGCAAGGCTATATTAGAAGACACTTGCTAACGATCCCACCATCATGTCACCTAACAATGATAATCATATCGTTTTGTATTTGGTTTTTACAAGATTCTTTATGTGAATTCGTGTGTTAAAGCATATTTTATTGTCTGGGGAGAGTCGTTCTCGTTTAGTGCCTTATTAATTTAATACACTCACCAGTGCGATTTCCACTCATTTACTTATTCGTTTTTTAAGTAAATGAGTGGAAATCAGATTTGTGAGTGCGTTAAATCGATTAGGCATTTAAAAAGAACAATTCTCTCCAGACACAGTAAAATGCTAATAATAATAATAATAATAATTATTATTATTATTTCTGATTTACTCAGTCGTCAATTTTGAGCAGATATGGTTTGGCAATGCCATCGATCTCAGCTCTTAGACTAGAACTTTATTTTATCAAATCCCAGTAGGATGAAAAAACAAAGTTTACCCTGGCAGTATTTGAACTCCGAACATGAAGAACTGGAATAATTACACGTACTTTATCTGATCCCAATGATGATAACTACTTTTGTGATTTGAGTACAGTACTTCATATTAAGTAAAATAGCGGTAGTAATTGTGGGGCTGGTTCTGTTTTACCCACCCTTATGGGAAACCCATTAAACCAAGGAATATTCCACTGTAATTTTTATCCCACTGGTGCCATTGTTTATAATAAAGGCACAAGGCTAGAAATTTGGCAGGGATGGGCAGAAAACGATCAAATTAAGCCAGCACAATATTTTAACAACCCTGGATGAATGGAAGACATGGTTAACCATGACAAGAAACTATAATGATAATAATAATAATTATAATGGTTTCTTATAGTCTAAGTCACATTTTTGATGTCAAGGGAAGCAGTTGAAATATATATCCATATATATACACACACACACACACACAGGTATATATAAATTATTTTATTTAGTGGTTCTATTGATTCTGCTAATCCACAGCTTAATTATCATAACGAATGGGGTTAATTTTGTTGAGCTACAGCTTCAGTTTTCTCTTTTAATTAACAGTTCTGATTTCCTTGTTTGGTATTCCTCTCGTTCTGCGTCTTTTACCGTCTTCTCTATCCTCATCATTTGTGGGCTGTGCGTGTGTGTGTGTGTGTGGTAGGGGTTAGAATTCCTGACCAAATACCATTCACTTCCTGGAAGTGCCTTTTCGCAAATCAAGTCTGAAGCCAAGTTCCTTGCTTGCCTTTCATGCTGTAACCTGATAGGTTGGCATTCTTAGTTAGGCTTGGCCATTCTAAGCCATTCCTTCCAGTAGTAATCCATAGCTTAGCTAATGGTCAGCCACTGTCCAGCTAGCAACTCAACTCTACACACAAATACAAACACACACACACACACACACACGCACTCTTTTTCTCCCTCCTTTTCCTACTTCCTCCCCTACTCCTTGCTCTCCATTTTCTCTCTCTCCTCCAGTTGGTCAATAACCATTTTCTGCTGGTAAATGGTCCAGTAGTGCTGCTAGACACTTATTGATCAATCCATCACCTTTTAACTATCCACACCCTCTAATGTCTGACCAACTGCCTGTCTCCTTGTCTACCTATATGTATCCTCCCTCCCTCACTCTTTCTCTGTGTCCTTTCCGCCATATCTATATAACACACATCACTGCCAATCACTCCTCTCTGTCTGTCTCCTCTCTCTCTCCCTCTCTCTCTCTCTCTCTCTTTCCTTCCCTCTTTATCACTCTTACCCACTCATCTATATTGACCCCACCTCCTCCTCTCTCTATCTGTCTATCACTCTTTTATTTACTACATTCTTAAGTTTCTTCTGCCTTCCTTATGTTATTTAGCTCAATATTTCATGGCTAAATTGTTTCTGTGTGTGTGTGTGTGTGTGTGTGTGTGTTAAGTCATGTCTTTAGTAAGGTTAGCTATTTTCTCTCTCTGGAAGAAGTCTGTGAATGAATTTATTCCTTTATTCCATTGCATTATTCTTTTCACACAGGTGAATGCAAACAGGAACACACACACACATGCATACACTCAGATATTTATATTTACATATATGTATATATGATGGCTTAATACAACTGTATGTATGTGTGTACATATATGTGTGTGTGTGTGTGTGTGTGTGTGTGTTTATATGATATTACAAGGCTACAAATTTATAAAGGGTCCACTCAGCTATTTATAAGCCAATCCTTTCGACTCCCTGAAATTATGGGTCTCGTTTGAACTTGAATTTTAACGGAATATTCCAAAGCGTCTTGTCCATTACTTTGGCCAATCTCTAAGCAGATGATAAAGCTATGAATAATAGCATGAAAATATTGGGTTAAGAGAGCCCTTTGGTTAGAAAACAACCAAAGGCTGGCGGTGGGAATTGAACCCATATCTGCTCTAAACATGACAGGCTTTCTTCCATTGGACCAAAGCAATCTTTTGAATTTAAACCAACCCTAGCTGTTATTTTTTTTTTTAAACCTGGTACTTATTCTATCAGTCTCTTTTGCTGAACCACTAAGTTATAAGGATACTATAATTTTGCAGTGCCTGAACGCCGCAAAGCATACAAGGCAATCTTGCATTAAAGATGTTTAAAGCATTTAATATATATATATGCATGTGTATGTATGTATGTAT
>NC_068991.1:71091867-71092961 GCF_001194135.2 Octopus bimaculoides
ATATATAATATATATATTTGACAGGAATGGCAACAAAAGAAAGAAAGAGACCTCGATATTATGCAAATAGAGGAATTTATCTGTAAAAATATGTGGCACTTATTCAGTAGCCATGATAAAACTCCGAAACACCCTGGCATTCGAAACTCAGAGTTTTATCATGGCTACTGAATAAGTGCCACATATTTTTACAGATATATTTATTTATATATATATATATATACACACACATACATGGACACATGCTCATATGCACATTTAATTAATGCGTGTGTGGGTTTTAGTCATCTCTCTCCGCTATCTACATAACGTGCTTTTGACCAAATTAGTCTTTTTTTTTTGATTACATGGAGTATTGATGTTAGGTAACCGTGTGTCTCACTAGCAAATTAATTACAGCGTTAACCAACACATTACCGATTAGTGGTTGCTAACACTTCAATAAATATTTATCATAATTAACCCAACTGATGATATTATTAGTATCGTTATTATTATTATTATTATTTTATCATTCTTATTATTACGCAATGAAAACTATTTTAGCAAAGAGAAGGTGCTGCAACAAAACAAACAAATACAATAAAAAGACTCCAGTTTTTAGTGTTTTTTTTCCTTATTTTCTAATTATTATTATTATTATTATTATTATTATTATTATTTTGGTGTGCAACTAAATAACTTAATTGTTGGTGTCACTAAACAACAACTTTCAAATTGGTTCATAAAACCTGATTTTTTTTTGCTTTTGTTTTTGGTATCTTTAAATGTAAATTTTTTTAGGTTTTTTTTTTTAGTGATGAAACTTTATTTATTTATTGGGGGTTTTTTTTTTTGCAATATATTTTTATATTTCATTTTCGCTGGCAGTTTTTTTTTTTTTTTGCTCCCCCCTCCGAAAATTTTTTATTGGTTTATTTATTTCCCCTGTTATTTGTCTAACGTCCCCCCCCCACACCTTAACCTTCCTAAGTTGATTTAGTGTTATTCAAAGTGTATCAGTCTTGCCCAATAAAACAGAAATTATCATCATAATTATTATTATTATTATTATTATCATTATTATTTTTTTTTCAATTTTTGTTTTCTTTACT
>NC_068991.1:71093234-71096263 GCF_001194135.2 Octopus bimaculoides
CACTCACACATCCACCTGCTGCTCACCCCCGACCACCACCACCACCACCACCGCCGCCATAACCTGGGTGTCCAATCTCTCTCGATCCACACCCTCATCTTAACCATATCATGTATTCATCTAGTATTCCACCACCCAGCCTCCACATTCATTGAACTCCTGTCTTCAATCGTCACCTCCTCGATTCCCCCCCACCTGTCTTTTCCCTTTATTATTATTATTATTATTATTATTATCATTATTATTTTTTTTTCAATTTTTGTTTTCTTTACTGAGGATTTTTTCCACTTTTCTGTGTTTTTGTCTTTTTTTTCATCACTTTTTTTCTATTTTAATTTTTTTTTCTTGCTTTTAACTTATTTGTTATTTTTAAATTATTCTCCTTTATCAATTTAATCATTTTGTTTGTAAGGCGTGTGTGTCTGTATCTGTGTGTGTGTGTATGTGTGTCTATGCGCTTGTGTGTATGTGTGTGTTATAATTTCAAATATTTTTAGTCTTTTAAAAATTTCTTTTAGAAAAAAAATTTTTATAACATTTTTTTGTATTATACTATTTTTTCATCACTTCAGGCTGTTCAATTAGTGTAATCATTATTATTATTATTATTATTATTATTATTATTATTTGCAGTTGCCTTTTTGTTATTTTTTAAAATCTTTCTGTTTATAATTTATTGCAAGTTACAGAAACTTGTAGAGTTAACTTCAAAATAACCCCAGTCGGTTTTAGTGAGAATAGAGAAATATAACAGCACCAGACTTGGTGCTGTTTTACACCGAATATGCTTACCTTCAGTTACCTGGTTCAAATTTCACTGAGTCTGGTTGACATCTCCTAATAAACAATTTTATTACTAATACAGTGGAGTTTGTCAGTTTGGGAAATAAATTTAATAGAAATATAAAGTTACTGTCTGCTGAAGAATGGCTCAAATTTCTCCTGGCTTTCGTAGATATAATTTCACCTCCGACCTGATGGTTTCATTAACACTATACTGCGAAATTAAATTTACCAAAGATGGAGCTGGTATTTTATGCACGTCGTATGACCACAAACTTGACATAGTAATTTCGGTTAAACTGATTTGTATAACAAAAACTGGTCTTCCGTAGATCAAATAAAAATAAAAATTATTGTTGATTATTAAAGGCTAAGTCTTTACGTTATTTTGGTTTCCATTTCTTTGTTTTCCGTTTGTTCCCAGAAATAGATAAAACCTTTCACCTAATCAAAAGAAGCCCCCCCCCCCTTTTTTTTTTTTTAAATTCTGTGAAATTACACTGGGGTGAAATTAAGCCCTTTTTACTCTCAAATTGCTTGATTCTCCTCTCAGTACCAGTTCAAATGTACCGAAGCCGATGTAATTGTATTGCCTCTTTTGCCTAAAATTGCTGGCCTTGTTGCCAAAGTTAGAATTATTATTATTATTATTATTATTATTATTTAAGGCAGCAAGCTGGCCGAATCGTTAGCACGCTAGACGAAATGCTTAGCAGTATTTCACCCGTCGCTGTGTTCTGAGTTCAAATTCCGCCGAGGTCGACTTTACCTTTCATCCTTTCAGGGGCGATTAAATAAGTACCAGTTACGCACTGGGGTCGATGTAATTGACTTAATCCCTTCCCTCAAATTTGAGACCTTGTGCTTCCAGTAGAAAGGATTAATTATTATTATTATTATTATTTTTTAAGCTGGCAGGCTGAGTTCAAATTCCGTCGAGGTCAACTTTACCTTTCATCCTTTTGGTGTCGATAAAATAAGTACCAGTTAAGCACTGGGGTCGATGTAGTCGATTTAATCCCTTCTCCCACCAAAATTTCATGCCTTGTGCTTTTAGTAGAAAGGATTACTATTATCATCATCATCACCAAGGTAGCAGGTTGTTAGAATTGTTAGTACGTCGAACAAAACGCTTAATAGAGTTTCTTTTTGTCTCTTTATGATCTGAGTTCAAATCCCACCGAGATCACCTTAGCCTTTCATCCTTTCAGGGTCAATAGCAAAAAAAAAAAAATAAAAGTAGCAGTTGAGCACTGGATGTGCTGACTTAACCCCTCCCTTTAAATTTGCTAGCCTTGTGCCCAAACTCTCAAGCATTTTTATAACCAGTTGTAGATAATCTCGCTACATGCAGTAGACATTAACTGTGAAAGCAAAATCTATTTGGCTTCTTGTTATCCTTCTGCCAGTTGCTAGACATATAGAAAGGACTTGGAATACATCAAGTCTGTCTCCCCCTCTCTCTAAATCTACCATATTTCAAGGTATTTATATCTATATGTATGGTATGTTCTTGGTCTTACCGTTACCCTATGTTCACTTCTGCTGTGACTAAGCTAAGTCTAAACCGTGGAGCATTTAGAACAGGTATGGGCAATGTTTTTCAAGAAGTGGGCTTCATGTGACACGGCTCCCCCACCAGGTGGGCCACGCTATTGGTGGAGTGGGTGGGGAATTCAAGGTAATTCTCTATTCAGGAAATCATGAGCTGTAGTTTATCCCTGACTGGTTTAGAAAGTCAAGTACCTGAAATTACATAATTATTTTCCTTTGTTTAAGAAAAAAAAAAAATATTAAAAATCAATTTTTTTTTTGATTTTTTAAAATAAATTTCTGCTGAATACTAGAAATTAATTGGAGAAGATTCCAATTCATTCCAATGATGCCTACCAAAGTTTCCTGGTAGCATGTGTGAAGTGGGTTGCATCTCTGTCATCTCTATTACAGTATAATTTAACCGAATGCTAATTAAGTGCAAACTAGATACACTTTTGCAGTTTATTGCCGTTCTGTTTATGACAACAATGATGAGGGAACGAGGTCGTTAAGCATTTATTCATTAGTATATATTTCTATATCACAAATCAGTAAATAGTTGTGCTGTTGGTAGCAGGGACTCCCCCAGCTGTACCAGTCACTGAAACTACTGCATTTGCGATGATGGAAACGACAAGGAAGTGTCTTTAATTTGAGGCAGAACAAACATCACGAAAGTACATTGTTTCAAAAATTCCTGTTTGTCGGGG
>NC_068991.1:71096372-71097516 GCF_001194135.2 Octopus bimaculoides
TATATATATATATATATATATATATATATATATATATATTTGTGTACATGTGTGTGTATATATACATATAGACATCTTGGGTATCAGTGTGTGTCATTGTCATCATCGTTTAACATCCATTTTCCATGGGTTGGGTGTATAAATGTATAATATATATATATATATATATATATATATATAAATATAGGATAATTCACGAAAAAACAACAGACGAAGACAGGTGGTGTAAACAATAAATGGATGTATTAGTATAACGCTCGGGAATAGAGAAAGTCTTTAACGTTTCGAGCCTACACTCTTTAACAGAAAGGAACACAGAAAGAAACAAGGACAGAAAAAAATATGTGTAGTGGTCAGCGATCTATCCCTATAACTTAGCGGTTCCACAAAAGAGGCGAGTAGAATAAGTACTAGGCTTACAAAGAATAAGTCTTGGGGTCGATTTGTTCAACTAAACGCGGTGCTCCAGCGTGGCCGCAGTCAGGTGACAAACAAGTAAAAGAATAAAAGAATACACATATAATTGTGTATATAAATAAATTATGTATATATGTGGTTAAGTGAATATAATTATATACGTGTATATTTATACTATCATGTAGATACCTTAGTCAACTTGAGGGAAGAAGAAAATTGGGTATGAAATATATAAGATAGAGATACCCCTGGGTGGCGGCGTCTGTGTGTGTGCTCAACACACATACACACACACCTATCACATTAAAGTAGGGATTCAAGATGCTTTATTTATATCGGTCATTATTATTATTATTATTATTGTAGATGTATTAATTAATGTTTACCGTATGGATAAACAGAAGCAGATATCCGCTGCTTCTCTGCTTCCCTCGTTCCGCTCCCATCCTGCTAAGCTCCCCACTGCCATCCTCTTGTCCCATCCTCTGTTGTTACTTGTATTATTTCATGTAGAAATGATCTGTGCAGATCAGGGGGATAAAAAAAAAAAAACTGGTGAAAGGGGTGGAGGGTACATTCGGAGGAATGGTGGTCTTGGGTGGCGGGTAGCTGGGTGGGTGTCTTCCTTCTTGATTTTTCATGTTTTTATTTTATATACATATTTTTCCCCCCACCCCCACCCCATTTTGTTCTTTCCTTTTTGTTGTGATTGTCAAAAATCTAATGT
>NC_068991.1:71098466-71106869 GCF_001194135.2 Octopus bimaculoides
TCATCTCAGTTCTATTGTGAAGAGAATAGAATGTTTTTAGACTTTTGTCCAGTTCTGGTTCTTCCTCGTTTCTCCCCTACTCCCTTTCTCACATCACATATGTTCTTTCACTTCCTTTTTATTTAGCCTATTGTTTTCCTTCCTTCTTTTCTTCCTTTCTCTTGAATAAATCCTTTATGGAGACTGTTTATTCATTTATTTATTTATCCATTCATTTATTGGTTTTTATTCTCTTCTTTTCCTATTCTTCTTGTTCTTCTTAAATTAATCCCTTCATCTCTCTCTCTCTCTCTCTCTCTCTCGTTACATTTTCATTTTACTTTCATGTTGCTATTTTTTTTTTATATATATTTTCTTATTTCATTAATAATAATTTCAAAACATGCACACACACACACACTCGCACACAAGAAGTGCATCCAAAGTTTGAGATATTTTATTAAGACAAATGAAGATGGTAAAGAGATCTTCCTTGCAATTTAGATCTTCAAATGTAAGCTGCTGTGTCAGTAGAATAGTTATTGTATATTTTAAATTATTGTAGCTTCGTTTTAGCATTTTTATAATGACTTTATAACGACATTTAAAGTTTTATTATCTATTAATATGTTACAATTATATATTAACTACATTTTAAAAATATCATTTCTGGCATATTTCTTACTTTCTTCCTATACTTGTATATTTCTATTTACCGATAATAGTAAATAAATTATGAGGTGAAATATCATTATTACCTCCGCCTTAACGAAGGCGGAGGCATTGTTTTCAGTTGTGTTTGTTTGTTAGTTTGTTTGTCTGTGGACAAAGATATCTCTTGCTGGATGGATTCAAATGAAACTTTCAGGAATGTTTAGCCTTGTGACTGGCACAAACTGATTAGATTTTGGTGTCGATCCAGTTCTTGGAAAGGATTCTGGATTATTTTTTTCCAGTTTTTTTACTTTATTTTTGAGAGCGGTCGGGTTCATTTTTAGTATTCTTGTTTGTGAGTGCAGTCGAGTTTATTTCAGATATTCTCATTTCAAAAATCATCTCCGGCTAATTGTTGAGAGGACATTGGTGTTGCCTTGGTGGAGGTTTGCGCTCTCTGAGTGCTCGTTATTATTGTTTTTATTATTAATCTATGAGGCTGGATTAGCCAAAGCATTAGAGCATCGGTAAACAATGTCTTCTGGTATTTGTTCTTACTCTTTCTGTTCTGTGTTCAAATGTTACCAGGCTTTAACTTTGCTTTTCATGCTTCTGGGGTCAAAATATGTACCAGTTGTATATTGGAGTCGATGTAATCAACTACTCCTTTTCCCAAAATTTCAGGCATTGTGCCTATAGTAGAAATGGTCATTATTATTATTATTATTATTATTCCGCCGAGGGCGACTTTGCTTTTCATCCTTTTGGGATCGATAACGTAAGTTGGGGGTCGATATAATCGACTAGTCCCCCACTGACAAATATGAGGCCTTTTGCCTACAGTAGAAAGAATTATTATTATTATTATCATCATTATTATTATTTTTAACAAAATTCTTTGCTGCATTTAATTTAGATCTGTAAATTCTAAGTTCAAATTTTGCTAAGGTTAAATTTGCCTTTCATTTTTTTCGGGATCAATAAAATACATACCAGTTAAAAAAAAGTGGGTCTAAGTAATCGATTTTCCCCCTTACCTCCACCCCCAAAATACTAGGCCTGGCGCCCAAATTGGCAAGAACTATTATCATCATTATCATCATCATTTTTGTTCAAGATAAAAAAAAATGTTAGCTCACTATTTCCTGTTTTGAATATTTATTCTTCAGATTACCGAGTTTGGCACCTACATTGTGTTTCAGGTTCAAATCTTGATAGGTACTGTTTTCCCAGTGCTGCAAAATTTGAACCCAAATAAATACGGCAAAACAATTTTCTGACGAATTCCAGATCTTTCTATGTTATGTTATTAATAAGAATAAACCACCCACCCTACAATGTGTTTTCATTTGATTTATTTTTAAATCATCAAGAATTTCAAAGGGTTTAAGAAAATAAACATTTTTTTCTCTTTTTCATTTATTGTTTGTTATATATAATTTGTTGTTTGGAATATTAATTAAAGCCCTTCTTTTTTTTCCATAAAATGAAAGTGGTAGTTTATCTACAAAAAAATTATATCATTCATTTAGGATTTCATACATTTTTTTTTCTTTTGGTTTCATCTGAAAGAAGGTGCTGTTTCCAGACACACATGCATTTAAGTGCATTAATATTAGCATCAGTACATCATCATCATCGTCAGCATCATATACATGACTACTAATTACTTTATTGTCATCAACAACCCCCCCAAAAAAAGAAAGGTGAAATCAAACCTCATCAATATATAAACTCAAAACAAACCTATAAAGATGATATCACTAAGTATTTTTTTACCTGGTGTTCTAACAATTCTGCCAGTATTTTACCTGAGTTCTGCTCATCGTTATTTCAAAAATGAAGCTCGCACTTATGAGCTATTCTTTCCTTTTGATACCAACCCATTTGTGACCACCCTTGCTTACATGTTAAAAGGCTTACTATTTTAAAGTGATTTAAATTAAGACTTTCAGTCAAAATTCCCATCCTAATTCGATGCAGACAACTCTTTAATAACGACGAGTTATTTTAATAAATTCTTTATTTTCTAAACGAACTGAAATGTGTTTCAACAAAAAAATATGGTACTGAAAGTATTAAACAACTTGGGATTTCAGTGACAGAATCCTTTCACCTCCTAGAAATAGCAACAAAAGTTACCCTCAAATTAGTATGAGAAAAGACACGTTAATTGTATTTCAGCTTAGCTATAAAAAATGGAAAAAACCAGTGATGGTCACATCTAGAGTGGCATCAATAATATATCTAAAGGCTTAAGTTCCCTGAAATTCTGAGTTCCTTGTGATCCTATTCTTGGGGCTAACTAGAATGGTTTAGATGGGAATTATTTCCATTTCCTGTCAATTAAAATGAATCCCCTCTTAGAGTTGGAATTTCTTTGGAAATGGATGAGTGAGGGACGGGGAAAGGAAGGGGGTGGCATTGAGATTTACATTAAATTCTTCTGGTCTAATAAACCCATTTTCTCGTTTTCAGTTCCATGTGCATGGCCTGTTAATACCATTTACACACATACACAGACGTCCATGTATAATATATACCTTTCACTATTAATGTGTATATATGTCTGTGTGTCTTTATATATATATATGTATATATAAATGTACATATATACATACACGCATTTTTATATCTTGTTTGTTTGTGTGTGTGTGTGTATATAAATATATATATATTTATATATATATATATATATATATATATATATATATATATATATATATATATATATATATACGTTTGTGTGTGTGCATAAATGTATGTTTATAGTGTACACATGTATCTATATGAAATTGTGTATGTATATAAATGCATATTTATCCACACCATACATATATACAAATACTTACATGTACATATACTCATGCATATATATGATGTGTGTGTATGTGTATATATATATATATATATATGTATATATACACACACACAAAGCACATTGGCGTGTATGTGTAATGGTGTTGTACTGGTAAAATATATTTGCCATGGAAAAAAGCTTTTGTTTCTCTTTCAAATCAATTCTCTACAGATTTAGTAAACAAGCAAATATGTGTTTATGTATGTAATTAATATATTTATTTTACCATCTTACCAATGAGCTTGTCAATTCAATTAATACAAGGACCTCTACATAAACCTTAACGATGTTTCACATGTACTTGCTCTGTCTAGTAAAATTGATTTTCTCTCTCTCTCTCTTTTTCTCATAGTAAATATGTGTATGTTTATTTGTGTGTGTGTATTTACTGAGTTTGTTGTGTGTGTGTGTAATAAATTTGTATGTATCAAGTGCTTGTGCTATGTGTACTTTGTATGCATGTATGTATATCAAGTGAGTGTGTGTATGAATATATACATACGTAGCTTCTCATATTTCCCCTTATATAATAATAATGTTAGTGTGTGTGTGTGTGTGTGTGTGTGTGTGTGTGTGTGTGTATATAATTATGTTATATATATATACATACACACTTGTGTGCTTGAGAAATATTATTTAGTGTCACAGAAGCCTACAACAAACACAAGCATGTATGTATATATGTAATTAGATATACATTCTCTCTCTTTCTTTATATATATATATATATATATATATATATATCTATCATGTGTGTGTATGTAGAAAATTAGTGTTATAGAAGGCCACAACACACACACACATATATATACGCACACTTGTATTGAATTAATTAATAACCATTGTATATAATGACGAAGCTTGCCTACCAGATCCCAACAATCTTATATATATTTTCAAACCTCGATAATCATATTCCTTCTTTTTATCAAATACTGATGTTAGATTAATTAGTCTATTTAAATCGCTTGCTCTAATTAATACGCAAATAACACTGTGTCGCTATTGCGCCAGTGGTTGACCAGCTAGAAATAGTAGCCGAATCTCTGCCATCTTACCACTCTGTTGCCATGACGCAGGACAATATGTTGATGAATGCACTGACTAAGGAAATAGATGGGGGTAGTCATGGGTGGAATACCGTAAGCCTACTCAATAAAGGAGCAATAGGATGAAATTATTACTACTACTACTACTACTACTACTACACACTATTTTTATATCTTATGTTTAATGGGTGTATGTGTGTGTGTATATATATGTGTGTGTGTGTGTATATATATATGTATGTGTGTGTATGTATATATGTATGTGTGTATGTATATATATATATATATATATATATATATATATATATATATATATATATATATATATATATATATATATATATATATATATATATATACTTACATACATATCTAGATATATACAAAGAAGGTGCCGGAGTGGCTGTGTGGTAAGTAACTCGGTTACCAACCACATGGTTCTGGGTTCAGTCCCACTGCCTGACATCTCTGGCAAGTGTCTTCTACTATGGCCTCGGGCCGACCAAAGCCTTGTGAACAGGTTTGATAAACAGAAACTGAAAGAAGCCCATCGTATCATCGTCGTTTAAAGTCCGCTTTCCATGCTAGCATGGGTTGGACGATTTGACTGAGGACTGGTGAAACCAGATGGCTACACCAGGCTCCAATGCATGTGTGTGTTTATCCCCACCTCCCAACATCGCTTAACAACCGATACTGGCGTGTTTAAGTCCCCGTAACTTAGCAGTTCGGCAAAAGAGATCGACAGAATAAGTACTGGGCTTACAAAGAATAAGTTCTGGGGTCGATTTGCTTGATTGGTGCTCTAGCATGGCCAAAGTGAAGTGACTGAAACAAATAAAAGAATATAACACTCTTTTTGTCTCTAGACTGTGCCCATGCTGGGGTACCGTCGGGAAGAATTTCTTTTTAGTCGAATGAATCAACCTTGGTACTCTTTTTTTGGGGTGGGGGTACTTTTGTACTTTTTCTGTCAGGTCTTTTGCTGAACTGCTGTGTCACACAGATGCAAACACATCATTGCCACTTGTCAAGCAATGGTGGGGGACAAGCACACATATACACACACACAGATACATATATGATGGGCTTCTTTCAGTTTCCCTCTACCAGATCCACTCACATGGCTTTGGTCACACACACACACACACACATAATTAAGAATAACTGGCAGAAGTTAATGTGACTCAGGAGACAAGAGTTTCATAAAACGCTCAGCCCTTGGGTCACTCTGTAATTTCCACTAATTACCGTATTTCTCAAAAATTAGGTTAAAAGAAATTTATGGGAGTTTCTTATACATGGATAGTATTATAATCCCTTACAAAACCTTTTTTCCAAATTTTAAGTCCCAAAAATTAGGGGGCTCCTTATACACATTAAAATAAGGTAGTTATATATATATATATATATATATATATACAGACATATATGTGTGTGTGTGTGTAAAAGTTGCAGGCTAACAGAATCATTATGTTAGGCAAAATGCTTAGTGGTATTTCATTTGATCTTGATGTTCTGAGTTCAAATCCTACAAAGGTTGACTTTGCCTTTCATCCTTTTCAGGTCAATAATATTACCATCAGTTGAGTACTTGCCCCCTCTCCCACCACCACCGCCGCCCTGTTTTTTCCCCAAATTGCTGGCATGGTGCCAAAATTTGAAACTAATGCGCACGCACACACAAACGTGAGCATTCTGGTGTCAATTATATACAGATGTGGTGATGGTGTGTTTACATCCCTGTGTATATAAATGTATTATTATTATTATTATTATTATTATTATTATTATTATTATAAGGTAGCAAGCTGGCAGAATCATTAGCACGCTGGGCAAAATGCTCAGCGTCATTTCGTCTGTTTTTACATTGAGTTCAAATTCCGCCGAGGTCGGCTTTGTCTTTCATCCTTTCGGAGTCAATAAATTAAGTACCAGTGAGACACTGGGGTCAATGTAATTGACTACACCCCTCCCCCAAATTTCAGGCCCTGTGCCTATAGTAAAAAGGATTATTATTATCATTATTTAAATATACACACACATATGGATATGTCTATATAAATCAGCCACTGGAATACTCATGTTCTAACTGATGCCCACTCCGTTAGTGCATGTATATACGTATATACACAGCCAGAGTTTAACATCGTTAAACATAATAAACTATATAATTATGATACATACTGAAACCATATAAAAATGCTTATATATATATGTGTGTGTGTGTATATTGTGTACATTAACACCTGTTTGAAAACTTCGCATTTACATTATCTATCAGGATCGATAGTTTAACAGGTGTCTTTTTTTGTTTTATCTTATATTTACACATACACACATACATACGTGTGTGTGTGTGTATTTGTATACACACAGACATATACATATGCACATGTGTGTATATATGTATATGTATATATAATGTACGCACGCCGATGGAACGGTAGTGTAGTCAGTTGATATATAATGGCATGAAATGTGGTACAAAGGCATGTAAAATTCCAATTATACATACATGTTATTTCCCCCTCTACTCCCCCTCTCTCTCTCTCTCTCCTTCTTTCTATATATATATATATATATATATATATATATATATGCATGTCTTGTATCATTGTGTTTAATCTCACATGCATTAATAGAAATTCATTAAACTGTAAATTACTAAATTACTATTTTCATACACTTGGTATAAACACATCTGCCCACATGTGTGTGTATATACATATATATATATATATATATATATATATATATATATATATATATATATATATATATATATATATATATATATATATATATATATATATGTGTGTGTGTGTGTGTGCATGCAACTGTTTGTAATGTAAGATAAACTGTGAATGGGTTTTTTCTTCTTCATTCAGATATATCCACAAATGTATGAACTCTTAAATTTGTTTCTTCTATATATATATATATGTATATGTATATAGATATACATATGTATGTGTGTGTAATATATACATAATCACGGCTTCACACATACATTAATGAAAAATAAATAAAATATATTTATTTACATTTAAATGTATTAAAAAAATCAGTCTGTCCACACACACACACACACGTGTATGTATATATATATATTTATTTATATTTATGCATGTATGTATATATATGCATGTGTATATATATACGTGTGTGTATAGATATGCATGTATGTATATATATATATATATATATATATATTTATATATATGCATGTATGTGTATATAATCATGTATGTATATGTATGTATGTGTATATATGCATGTACATATATATATATATATATATATATATATATAAGCATGCATGTATATGTATATATGTGTGTATGTATACATATTTTTATGCATATATCTGCACGTATATGCGTGTGTATTTGTGCATGTGTATATCTGAGTGCGTGTATGTATATATATATATATGTGTGTTCCACATATATATTCACACAAAATAGTTTATATACATAACATAAATATACAGGTTCTCTCCCCACCATCCACCCTCCTCTGTCTTAGACTCTGTCCCTCACCACCCTCACTCCACCATTTAGCCCACCACCCCACTTCCTCCTTCCCCCCTCTCTTTGTAAATCTCTTTCTCTATTTTTTTTATTATTTCCAAATTTTGTTTTTTTTTCTTTTCTGCCTCATTTTACATCAGGTCAAGTTCCTTTATTAAATGCAGTCTGGAACTGAGCACTGGAAATGAACCTATAACTTAGCTCTGTTTTTTGTTTAGTCTTTGATTCTCTCTCTCTCTGTCTCTCTCTCTCTCTCTCTCTCTCTCTCTCTCTCACTTTCTCTTTCTCTCTCTCTCTCTCACTTCTCTTTCTCTCTCTCTCTCTC
>NC_068991.1:71107388-71111526 GCF_001194135.2 Octopus bimaculoides
ACCCACAGTAAAGAGGGGGTGTATCTAATTATGGAACAGAAAGTCAATAACTCTTATATAATTTCAACCTCACCCACCATCACCATCACCGATACAACCACCACCACCACCACCACGCTCCCCTTTACTGAAGGAACCAGTGGTGGTGGCGTTGGTGGGGACGAAAATACAGTAAAAATAATGATGCCATAGTTTCAGCGCCATCCACTTTCCTCTCCAACCGCTTTTGTTTGTTGTATTTTTATTATATTTTCTTGTGTTTTTTTTTTTCAAGCTAAAACTATTGATTATTTGATGAACGTTGTTGTTGTTGTTGTTGTTGTTGTTGTTGTTGTTGTTGCTGCTACTGTTGTTTGTTTCTTCTTTGATTCGTTGTTGTTGTTGTTGTTTCTCTGGATTTAGCATTTCTCAGTCTCAGTTTAAGAAGGGGAAAAAATCCTACCATTGGGAGAAAAATCAATCAAAGGTTTATCGAACTTCAAAAATCAAACCAGCTCTCTGATATACATACATGCATGCACACACATATATATACATACAAACATACACACACACACACACACACACATATATATATATATATAGATACATGCATATATATATATGTACATACACACACACACATACATACATATATATGTGTATATGTACATATATATATATATATATATACACTCACATAGATATATACACATACAAGCATATATATATTTGCAAATGTTTTATGTGTATATATCTATTATACATTTATTCATATTGTGTATACCAATTCATGCGTATGTATGGATGTGTTTGTGTGTAGGCACATGCATGATAGCATGGACACACATTTCAAATCCCCCAGTATATGCATTAATGAAATTATGCAGTCACTAAGATATATATATGTGTGTATATGTTTAATGTGTTTTGGGGTTTTTTAAATACTTTTTAGTCATTTAAGTGGCCATGCTGGGGCACTGGTTTCTTGGGCCACCTATTTATTTTATCGCTTGACGAAAGAGTGGATTGCTGCAAAATTTGTCCTGAGAACATACTCACCATTTTAGTTTCATGTTGAGACGGAAACAGGAATGCTGTAAACTCCTTCTACCATCTCCATTGTGTGTATTTAATGAAATTTTAAGAAGACAACATGGTTTGTTTGTCCCTAGTTAAAAATATGATTGAAATTGTTTCGTCCAAGGTCACTCTTGATCCCTCCATTTTGGCAATCCTCAGTATAGGCTTTTTAAAGCTAAAACTACTGGAGACCAAATCTCTTTTGAGATTTACCAATGGAGTATCTATCAAAAAATTTGCTGAAAGCAATGTTATCATTCCAGGTTTTGACTGTCTGGTATGCAAGACCTCCTGACAGTATTACCTACCTACATGTCTCTTGGGTCAATGGCTTGCACTGTTGTGGTATGTACTGTCACACACTATTTCAACAGTGGTGTGTCCCAGGGTCCAGTCTCCCCACCCTTGCTTTTCCTCCTGTATCTTAACATCCTACTCGCAGTCACCTCCACTTATACCTGCTGTTACCAGGTGATATCACTCTACAGTCCTCTTCCATCTTTTGCACCTAAGAGTCATTCCTGTACAGCCCAGATACCTCATGCATTAAATGTGCACCCATGATATGTTGTCTGTCAGGCTACCATTATTGTCAATGGGACATTATCACTGTATACACCAAAAAAACATTATTGTACCTGTGTTGTCTTAAAAAATAAAAAACAACAACAGCATATAATTCATCTTAACCCTTTCCTTAATGTATTTATTTTGAGATACTCTGTGTTTCTCTCAATTATTTTAAATATAACAAAGAATTTAGTAAAATAACTTAGTTATCATTAAGCTAGTGTTAGGAACATAAAATTGTGACTAAGGTTTGGTGGAAGATTTTAATTCAGAACTTATGAAAACAGGACATTTGTACTACAGAGCCAGAGCCGGTTTCAGCCGGGTTGGTAATGAAAGGGTTAAAGAGTGTTATGAATACTAAACCTTACCATCATTGAGGATCTTTTGGCAGGCAGAACACTTGCCCTCAATGTAGCAAAGCAGAGACAACACCAGAAAGAATAGGCTTCTTGATTAGAGTCCCCACTCTTCCATAGTTAAACCCTCTAAAAACTCGAGTGCTGACCATAATGCAGTGTTACTCTCATGTATGGAATAGTTCTGCTGTTATGCATACAGACATCTTACACAGCATCCAAAATAAAATTTTAAAAAAAGGCAGTCACCAACATATTCCAGTTTCTGACCCTCTTTTTTTCTCTTTCTCTCTTCCAAAACAATGGCTCTGGCCCCTTGACTGATTCCATGCCCTTACTTACTCTCAGGTATTCCTATTTCAGTTTTCTTTCCTCTTTCGCCCACCTGTATTATATCTACTTTCACTCAACAGGCCTCGCATTAAGCGGTACGCCCAGTCCTTCCTCCCTACAATGGCAACCCACTGAAATTTCCTACTCAGCACAAGTCTTTCTTGCAACTGCCTCAGAAGAACATTGACCATATCAATGCCACAAGTCTTGTGGAACCCGAGAAGACTTGGCCCCTCCCTCGCTCCAAACCATTACCAAAAAGGAAAAAGAAAGTTAAGCATTTTCTCAACTTACTCTTTTACTTGTTTCAGCCATTTGACTGTGGCCATGCTGGAGCACCACTTTTCTGATTAAGTGCCAGAGTGCCAGTATTACTTTTTTTTTTGTTTGTTTTACTCTTTTAGTTTGTTTGTCATTTGACTGCGGCCATGCTGGAGCACCGCCTTTAGTCGAACGAATCGACACCAGGACTTACTTTTTGTAAACCTTGTACTTATTCTATCAGTCTCTTTTGCTGAACCACTAAGTTATGGGGATGTAAACACACCAGCATCGGTTGTCAAGTAATTTTGGGTGACACACACACATACATATATATTTTTATTTGTATATACACACACACACACACACACACACACACCAAATCCACTCGTTTGAGGCTATAGTAGAAGACACTTGCCCAAGGTGCCATGCAGTGGGACTGAACCTTGAACCATGTGGTTGGTAAACAAGCTACTTACCACACAGCCACTCCTACACCTATACACACACACACACTTATAGTAGGTATGGTGATGCAAATAGGAAACGTAAATCTCAGAACATCAGTACCTATATATTTTTTAATAAGTATTTCGCAAAAGAAACAGCGACTCACTGGTCTAGAGTTTCGTGTGATAGCACTTATATATAGGTGTGTGTGTGTGTCTGCTTGCGTGTGTGTGTGTGCGCCTTGTGTATATTCAGGACATCGGAATCTGTGAACGCAAAAATTATCTCTACAGATTTTATATTTCTGGGCATGTGTCTTTGTGTGCGAGTCTCTGCAGGTATTTGTGTGCGTGCGCTTGTGTGTGTGTGTGTGTGTGTACACCCATGTATTTGCGAGTGTGTGTATATCCATACACATCGTGTGTGTGTGATGTTAAGTTATGAAATAGAGAAGGTTGGCTCCATCTCAGTTCTTCTCCTCCTTCTCCTCCTCCCTCCACTCCCCCATGCTGTCTTATATTGAGTTGCTACTTATTGATGTTGCTACTGCTGGAGTAACTGGTTTATTTTGTTACTGCTGACATCTTTTGCTCACCACAGTATCACACACACACACACACACACACACACACACACCATTTGCGTTTCAATCATAATTCCATTTTCCTATTGTCTCTCTATCTCACCCCACCCACACACACACACTGCATTTTACTCTCTCTTCTGCTGCCTCCACCCTTCGTTTCTCCATTTTTATTACATTGTCCAAGACTGTAGCAGAGGAGGAGGAAAGAAAGAAAGAGTGAGAGTGAGAGTGAGAGAGAAGTATGAATTCAAAGATGGAACACAAGAGATTTCATAAGAAGTATATCTCAGCATTTTTGTTTATTAGAATCCATTCTACAGTTATTCTTAAAACCTTGTCACTTTGGTAAAGCCGCTCCTTCCCCTCCCCCGCCGCCCCCTCTCTATCTCTCTCTCTCACTTCCTCTGTATCCTTAGCAGTATCTCTTTCTTGGTTTTTTTTTTCTCTTTCTATCTTTCTTCTTTTCTCTTTGTCCCTAGCAGACCGCTGTCTCCCTAGCTGTAACCTCTCCCTCCAC
>NC_068991.1:71111684-71117942 GCF_001194135.2 Octopus bimaculoides
GGACTAACCCTCCCCCCATGTGGCTTTAGTTTAGCTTCTCTTTCTCTTCTCCCCCTCCCCCTCTCTCTATCTAGATTGTCCTGTCCCATAGTCTGTTTTTCATATCTCTTTGTCCATAGCAATGTGTCCTCTTTAGGCTAGTCTCACATTTTCACTCTCTCTCTCTCTCTCTCTTTTTCTTTCTTGCTCAATAGTTGGCTGGAGAGAAGAGAGAGAAAGAAAATGAGAGAGAGAGAGAGTGGGAGGTGTGGAGCTGTTTTTTTTTCTTTTTTTTTTTTGTGCTGATGTGTGGGCAAAAGTTATTTGTGTCAGTACTGTTGAATTGTGACCTAGAATGTTATGGTCCTGCTCAACTGCAGCACTACCCCCCAACTACATCACCACCACCACCACCACCATACGACTAAGACTATCACCACACCATCACTATCAAGGGAAAGACTACTGCTTCTACCATTACTACCAACATCACCAACAAACACAGCCATCAACAGATGTGGAAAAACCTAACTAGAGTCTGCAGAATGCTCAGCTAGCCATTTTTTTCTTTTTTCTTTTTTATTTTCTTCTTTTTTTTTTCTTTTTTACTTGGGATGGCTGAATGTGTGGATATATTTCTGTAGGCATCCATATGTGTATGTAGGTAACTATTTATGTACATACATACATACGTGTATGTGTCTGTGTGTATGTATATATATATATTGCCTGCATGTATATATATATATATATATATATATATATATATATATTGTGTGTATGTATATATATATATATATTGTGTGTATATATATATTGTGTGTATGTATATATATATATATATATATATATTGTGTGTATGTATATATTGCCTGTATGTGTGTGTATATATATTGCCTGTATGTATATATATATATATATATATTTGTTTATATATATATATTTGTGTGTGTGTATATTTAGTGTATGTGCGTATTTATACATATGTATATATATATATATATATATATATATGGGTGTAGATATATGTGGGTGGGTGTGTTTATGTGTTTTTGTGTGTATGTATAAATATGTTTATATAAATGAGGGGCAGGGGTGGGGATTTAATGATTCCTCCCTTCTCCCCAGCAAACACACACACACACAAGGCTATATAGAATGCTCCCCCTCCGCCTGTCCCTCAAAGATGGCCCTGCCTTCCTCCTCCTCCTCCTCCTCCTCCTCTTCTTCTTCTCGCCTACCCCACCCCCATCCCATTGCCACCCTAGTATATTGCATTTAACACAGCACACTTTTCACCAGTTATTATTTTACCCTTTTACCAACACAACCCAAAACACCCTGATAATCTACTACCCCCCTCTCAACACCACCCCCTTCTTCCCTCTCCCCCTCTCTAGTCGCTCTGTTATTTAGATGGCTTGCTAGATGGGGTGGCGGTGATGGCAATAGACTCTTGAGACACGCATATTCATATATATATATATATATGTGTGTGTATACACCTTACTTGTCTCAGTCATAAAGTCTGGCCAGACTGGGGCACCACCTTGAAGAATTTTAGTTGAACAAATTGACCCCAAGAGATTTTATATATATATATATGTATATATATAAAGCCTGATGCTTATTTTATTAGTGTCTTTTTGTCAAACCTCTAAGTTACCGAGACATAGACACACCTGTGGGGGAGACAAACACTCACACACAGATACACTCTCTCTTCTCTATTCACACACACACACACACACACACACATGGTGCTGACTTGTTTCTGGCATCAAGATAGCTGGACAGTCATAGATATTATGTATGTTTATGCTACCATCGTTGCAAGCAATTTTTTTTGCATCTTCTTCTTCTTCTTCTTCTTCTTCGTATCCCTAATATTCCAATGAAGGTCTTTTTTTTTTCTTCTTTTCTTTTGTTTATTTCTCTTCTGATAAATCTTTCTCTAAGAATAAATAACTAGATGAATAAATAATATTGATTGGGTTTCCATTTGATTGAATTTTGATTGATTGAAGATTACTTTAGGCACATTTTTGAGTTCAAACCACACAGTCTGGTTCGTTTTTCCATTCTTTATATAAGAATCTCGTAGAAAGTAAAGAAAGAAAACGAATTATCAGCGTTGAAGTTGCTGTTTAACCCATGGTCATTCTTGCAGGATAGACCTATGATCAAACACATTATCTATCTATCTACCTGTCTATCTACCTGTCTATCTATGTATTGGTGGTAGTGTTTATTCTGGTTTGTCAGTCTTGTATAACAGCCATGATCAAAGACATTATCAGCATTGTTGTTTAACCCCGGGCAACAAACCCACGATCAAAAGCATTCATAGTGTTATTTAACCCCAGGTCAGGTCTGTACAACAGGTTCGTGATCAAAGCCTAGCAGTGATCACCTCCCACCAGTTTATTTATTTATTTTTTTATTTGTTTTTCCGACGACAGCGTATCCAGAACTACCATTAGTTATTTTTAACAAGTCAAGCATAGCTGTCTTGTTGGTTTGTCAGGGATGGAGTGTGTGTGTGTGTGTGTGTGTGTGCAATAAATACTAGGTCATAACCTAGTTTGGTCACTTGTGCTGAAGTTCAAGTCTTCCTTATGTTTAACCTGTGTCTTTATTTCTCCAGATTTTCACATCCTCCTGTTCTTTTTTACTGGGCCAAAATGTCCTATCTGTGTCCCTTTAGTTTTTGAGTTTAAATGTTAATGGAGGTCTTTCATTTTTTTTTTTTTTTCTAGATGTTGATAAAATAAGTTCTTGTACTTTACTGAGAATCAATTTTAAATATCTACCTCATCATCATCATCATCATCATCATCGTTTAACGTCCGCTTTCCATGCTAGCATGGGTTGGACGATTTGATTGAGGACCGGTGAAACCAGATAGCAACACCAGGCTCCAATCTGATTTGGCAGAGTTTCTACAGCTGGATGCCCTTCCTAACGCCAACCACTCAGAGAGTGTAGTGGGTGCTTTTACGTGTCACCCGCACGAAGGCCAGTCAGGCGGTACTCCTTAAAAATCAGTAGCCTCGTAACATATACATTCATACATGCAAAAATACATACATACATACATTCATATGCGCATACATGCATGCATACATTCATATGTGCATTCATTCATTCATTCATTCATTCAGTCATTCAGTCATTCATTCTCATCTATTGTGAACATTGCTTATTGTTATCACAGTGGTGGAGGGAAGCTCTTTGATAACAACTGGGTGATAGCATTAAGCAAATAATTTGCAACCAGCTAGTTTTGATAACATTAAGTTGTACCCAGTTGATAAAACATGATGTATGAAAATAATAATACATGGATCCTACTTATTTACTCGTATTTACTAGTAAGTTGTACCCCTAATTCAAACTTTGGTCTGTGTGTAAGTTGCTGCCCAGTGTTTTCAGTTAAAATCCTACTTAAATGTGAGTTAATACAGTAAGTTTTTAGTAGGAAGGACTTATATAGGCATGGCCAGTTGGTTAAGAAGTTTGCTTTCTACCAACTGTCACCCCCTACATGGCATCTTCTACAAGTATTTTATTTTCTCGCCTTGGTCCAACCAAAGCCTTGTGAGCAGACTTGGTAGACAGAAACTGGAAAAAAAAACAAAAAAAAACTCATCAAACCGTAGGAGTGGCTGTGTGGTAAGTAGCTTGCTTACAAGCCACATGGTTCTGGGTTCAGTCCCACTTGCCCAAGTAGAAGACACTTGGGCAAGTGTCTTCTACTATAGCCTCGGGCCGACCAAAGCCTTGCGAGTGGATTTGGTAGACAGAAACTGAAAGAAGACAGTCATATATTTGTATATATATGTGTGTGTGTGTGTCTGTGTTTGTCCCCCCAACATCGCTTGTCCCCGTAACTTGGCGGTTCAGCAAAAGAGACCGATACAATAAGTACTAGGCTTACAAAGAATAAGTCCTGGGGTCGATTTGCACTCGACTAAAGGCGGTGCTCCAGCATGGGCGCAGTCAGATAACTGAAACAAGTAAAAGAGTAAACCCACATATAATACTTGCGTCAATTGTAAAACCTTCCAAAGCGGTGCCTTAGCATGGCCATTGCCCAATGACTGAAACTTATAAAAGATAGAAAAAAATATGTTTACATTATCTTATGCTGTGGTATAGTAGCTTTAGTTACCTGATGGCCTTCACTGATGCCTTGTAATCAGATAACTGGCCCCACTCACCCCACCTCTCTCTTCAATGTTATTGTTGTTGTTATTGGTCAGATAATTAGATCTTTGTCTACCAGTGTTTAAGTACCTGTTAATAGCTGTTATTATTGCCACTGGTTTTTTTGTAATTGTCCTTCAAGTACTGTTATTAGTCCACTGATCACCGGCCTCTGTTAAATGTTTGAACAGTCATTTGTTTCACCACCCCCACCCAGCTCCACATGGCAACTTGAGAAAAAAAAAAAATCTCACCTGTGCTTTCTCATTGTTCGCAGTGTCAATGAAATGCATGTCAGTTGTGTGTACCTGAGTGGATTCAGTCAACTGTATCTTGCTCCTAGAAATTTAGAACTTCTTGTTGCTGTTTTCTACTCTGAGTTGAAATCTACCATTTTGACCGGGCTGCTTCAGCCAAAACCATTATCTATCTCCAAGTGTTCCTGTCTCCCATGACAGATTTAAGGTCAGCTATTTGTAACTCAGCACCACAAGAGAGTTGATCGATATACACTTGTCTGGGTCATCTGACATGAAGATTCCCATGGCTCATAATCCATGTATCTTTAATTCGTCTTTGCTTCTGTAACACTGACCAGTATATCTTGACCTTTGCTCTCAGATTAAAACAGTTTGGAACTTAATCAGTCAGCTGTGCTTTCATCCTTCCTGGTCAGTAAAATAAAGTACCAGTCGAGTACAGACATTTTGGTGGAAGCAGTTTCATTAAAATTGTCTGGCACTACACACGCACGCGCACGTGAGGGTTTTGTGCCTGTGTAAAAAACCATTATGACAAGTTTTGTGTTCACATCAGGAAGAGGGAAACAGTACAGTTTCCAGCAGTTTCGTGTTCTACATATTCTGAGATCAAATCTTACTGGCTCCAATAATTGCTTTTATTTCCTTCATACCCATCTTACATTTTATGGGAAGGACACTAAATTCTACACTTCATCAATTTATCAGAATCCCAATGAAGGAATGATTGCAGCGAGATCTCCTGAAAATTACGCCTTATTTTCATTAAAAAAAAAAAAAAAATGGATAGGTGACATAGATTCTATAAAATTACAGGTCTGTCATGCCTGAAGGCCCTTTCATCATAGGACTCTTTCATCTGAACTGATCTTAGGCTAAACAGCTGTGGCACTAACCCTTTTGTTACCATATTTTGATTAAAATACACCCTCTTCAATTTATTTTGGAAACGGTGAAGAACGTAATAAAATAACCTTGCTGTTTTTAAGATGATTGGAATATAAATTAGAATGAAATTTTAAAAAGGAAATTTTTATTTAGATCACTTCAGAACTAGATGTTTGATACCAATCCACCCAGGACCATCCTTGGTCATATGGTACAAAGGGGTTAATCTAGCTGGTAGGAATAGGTTGTTTTGTCTGTGTGTGTGGTGGAGAGTTACATTTAATGAATAGAGGCGTCTTATCCAGGATGAGGTTCATCTCGTCTTATCCACTTCTAGGAGTAAAATAGCAATGCCTTGAAGGAATGGGTTGAATGACCTTCATATTTCTCATCAAGGTCATTAGCAGTGTAAACGAAAGGAATTAGCTTTAAGTGGGAAGGAACATTAGTTAGGCTTCATTTCTAATTAACGAGAAATATTTGTAATTAGTTTTTTTTCTTCTTTTTTTTTAATGGCTTAAGTGGAAACGAGAAAGTTTGTCTTGGACCTAAAACACATTGGTAACCTAAGAAGTGTTAGCAGCCTGCGTCTACATATATTTTATACGACTAGGTTACATACTTATATATATATATATATATATACAGTTACCCTGCTTTTTACATTCCGTCTGTATGTCTGTAGAAATGTCCCCCCACTCTGGCATCTTACCGAGTTCCATCACACATGGGCTTTAGCTTCTTGTTTTCGTGTGGATATCAACCGAGGAATGTAATTTTGTCTACTGCAAGCTCTGGTATCAAGTGACCAAACATATCTATATAAGGGTTTAGTTCAGGTCTGTGACTTCTGACTGATTCCACCCGTTCCTCATACCTTTCGCTCTGTTCCACTCCACTCTCCACCCCGCCGCGCCTCCTA
>NC_068991.1:71118304-71125347 GCF_001194135.2 Octopus bimaculoides
TATATATATATATATATATATATATATATATATATATAAAAGCTAAATAAATAAAATGATGTAAAGAAACAAACAGTATTACTGGCAATGTTCCAAAACATCCTGTAACCTCCATCCTCTCTCTCTCTCCTTTTTCTTTTTATTTTGCTTATTATTACTACTACTATTATTATTATTATTATTTTAACAGTAGTCCATTTATAATGATCATTGCATACTACCTCCTTGCTGTCATTTTACTATTTTTATTTCGCTTGTCGTTTCAAGTAGCCAACCATTTCTCTGTATGCACACGCCTGTGCACGTACACACATATATATATATATATATATACATATGTGTACGTGTACACTAACACACACACACACACACACACACAACTGGTATTTTATCTTTTTTTATCTATTCATTAGCTGTTGTTAATATGAATCTTGACTTTTCATCAAGCTTTTTCACACAGCCACTCAACATACATAGGTTTGCTCCTTGTGGCACTCTGGGGTCTTGTTGGGGTGCCGTGCGGGTATGAATGTCGGTTGGAAAGTATTTTTAGACGACAAGTTATCGCCAGTTACCAAAATATTATTAGCATTCTACCACCACCACCACTATCATCATCATCTCCACCTTCGCTCCATCCTGGCATGTATACAATATTCAAAAAGAATACAAGAGTTCAATCCTGGTTCTAGTGAAGTCTGTTTTATAGTCTTCATTTTTATTTCTTAATTATCTTAATTTCATTTCACTATTTGTTGTTGATTAATTCTTAATGAAGTAACTTGTAGTCTTGGACAGTGGCCCACAACCTTTTTTCTACTTCCGGTACTCTTATATTCTTTTCAAAATTCAGCCGAACACCTGAACTAAAAGTATAGGGGAAAAAAAAAACATTATACTTGGGTTACACTGCGGCACACCTAGCATCATTTTGTGCCATGGAGTACCGGTTGCGAAGCACTGCTCTTGGAGTTATTGTTCAAAATATTTTTAGAGAGAGATAAAGAAAGAGTGAGTGATAGGAGAGCAAAATTATCTATGATATATCTCTCTCTCTCTCCTATCAGTTGTTCAGTATTTTCCTTGCTAGAAAATGAAGCATTAGCATGTAATATTTATGTATGATGAACCTGTTGTATTTTGGGGCAAGTACAGTCATGCAGACTACTTAAAACCCAAGTCACTCGTTCTAATAATTTCTTTGGATAAAATTCTTGAGATAAACCCACTTTTTTTTTTTTTATTATCTTTTTCAACTTTATTTCTACATAATTTGGTTGGGAACCTCACCCTAAATACGTTTTCTGCAATACCCACGCTCTCATTTTAATTTTCTTTTTAGCCATTAGATACATCAAAGTACTTTATGCTACATTTATCTACCTGTAAACGTTTTATTCTGCTTGCTTGCTTGACCAGTTTGACTAATTTTCTAATTAATTAACCAACAAACCAAAGGTTTAACCCTTCTGATACCAGTTTACCTGAGACCACACCTAATTCTGCAATACAAACTTCCTAATTTAACCATTTAGCATTCAGATTCTTATGTTGAATGTAATGCTTATTTATTCATAATGTCTTGAATTAATTATGCATTATCTCATGACTTTGAGATTTCCATGATGTGATTGTTTATTTTTAGAATAACATTGTGGGGTAGGTGTGAGAGATAGGATTTGGCCTTGTTTTGAAATTAATCCTGCATTAGGAAGGGCATCCAGCTGTAGAAACTCTGCCAAATTAGATTGGAGCCTGGTGTTGCCATCCAGTTTCACCAGTCCTCAGTCAAATCGTCCAACCCATGCTAGCATGGAAGGCGGACGTTAAACGATGATGATGATGATGATGATTATTATCTCATGGCTTTGAGATTTCCATGTTGTGATTGTTTATTTTTAGAATGACATTGTAGGGTAGAGGCTGGATCTGGCCAGTTTGAACATATAAAACAATTGGAATATTTTGACCAGGTATGGCTCGTTTAACTACTAAAAGGTTAAAGTGATGTTCACCAAAAACATCTACCAAATTTTCATATTAATTTATCTTGCAAACACTAGGTTATCACTGACTTATTTTGACTAAATTCTTCATTATATATTCAAATTAATAGAAATAAAAGCAGTGTTTTTTTTTTTTTGTTTTTTTTTTTCCAACTGAAATATGGTAACAAAAGAATTCTGGCTTGATCTGCAGAATGGAACGAATACAATCAGGCCTCTCTCTTCTTCTCTCTCTCTTTTTCTCTTTTTTTATTTCATGTAGTTCAAGAGTTTTCTTATGGTAAAGGTTTGGTTCTCTGGGCATCTCTATAATCCGCCATTCAAATTATTACGCAACATTCATTTTTGCATCTGTTGGTGGTGTTGTTGTTGCTGTTGTATCCTGAACTGCAGATCATTCAAGCTGTGAGTGAAGTTGTTCCAATGATAAATGACCGAATGTTTCTCATGGTGGCCCAAGTTCAGGAATATTAGCTTTTGTAGTTAAATCTTTGTCACTGTCGCTAAACCCCAGGTCAACCATGGCCAGCCATGCCCATCCCATCTATTTTCCCAGAATACATCTTTTATTTTATTTATTTACTTTTTTTTTTTTTTTGAAAGAGGGTAAGAGTGTAATTTTGCCTGTGATCTGTCTGCTATTTCCAGCATGTTGAGCAATCACCAACAAGGCGCTGTCATTGGCTCAAGTTAAATGTATGTTGAATATAACCTTGTAATCGTGTGGTTATTGACGTATAAATGTCTGCTGCAATAATTCCATATTTTTTTCTTTTTTTTTTTTTTCTTTGCTTTCATTTTTGTTTCCTCTTTTGCTGTTGTTTTTTCTCCCTCCCCCCCACCTCCCTCCTTCCCTCGCTGTTTCCCTTTCTATCTTACCTACCTCATCCACATGTGTTTCGGTGGTCAGTTGTGTGACGAACTTAACCTATATAGGAACAGGCTTTGAAGCTGTCCTAACCCAACACAAATAGCACTTAATTATTGTTATTCATTTGTTTATTTATTTATCTGGCTGGCTATTGCGTCAGCCTGTGCTTCCGTCTGGGCGAGTGAAGAATCTAACAAGACCCGGGTCGGGTCGGGTGAGCAGCAGCGGCGGCGATGGAGGTGGTAGTGGTGGAGGAAGGATTTGGGATTGGGACTGTTAGTAGGGCATAACAAAACAGCAATTAACTCCATGCAAAATGATGGCAATGTTGTTCTTCACATGGAGGAGGCAGTGTTTTTAATATCTTCCATTGACACAACACTTAACAACGAACTAAGACAGAATAAAATCTTCATCAACCATGATTAAGTGAATATTTTACAGCATAAACCTGTCAGCTGCCATCATCATCACCACCACCACCATTACTGCTTCAACCACATCTTCATTTTCATCATCATCATCATCATCATAGTCTTCCTATTGCCAAACTTACAATGTTTCTCTGTGCTGGTTGGGGTTCAAGTTTTGAGACAGGAGTCCATGTCAGACAGCAGCACCCTCCAGCCGTGCCCCCTTTACACCCCGTCTGAGGTAAGAAAACTGATGACATAATCATATTGTTCGGTAACGGAGGAGGGCTATTGGGAGAAATTAAGGAATACGAGGATTTCAGGGTAACGTGGGTTGGTGACTGGTTGAAACAAATAATAGTAATAATAATAATAATAATAATGATGATGATGGTGATAATTGTGTATATAATAATAATTTCTGGTTTAGATACGAGACAAGCAATTTAGAAGGAGGAGTAAACAGATTATATCAACCCCCAGTGTTTGACCAACACTGCTTTATTTATCAAGCCTCTCCCCTACTAAAAGGATGAAAGGGCAAAGTTGGTTTTGATAAGGATTGAACTCTGGATGTAGAGGGCTGCAACGAATAACACTACAAAACATTTTCTCTGAGGCTCTAACAATTCGGTCAATGCCACTACCACACACACACACACACACACACACACACATATCACTGTTCTTTCTCACAAGGTCACACGTATACTCAAATATGATTACATAACAATATACAGATATGAATCTTAACGTTTTGTACAGTCCTTTTCAGATCCTTTGGGTTGTGGTTCAATCCTTTATCGAATCTTGTTTTATCAACTTTCGTTTCATTTCTCCTCTTTTGCCATTTCATTGATTCTTTCATTGATTCTCCAAGCTATGTCTTCTAATATAGCCACCAGACAGTGAGTGGCAGAGGTGGGGGGTTCTTCTTAATTTTTCCCCATCCACAGAAAAACAGTGGAGTGATGACCATCAACATAGATCCTGTTAATACTTGAAGACACCTCCCCCCCCCCTGCAAATAACAAACAGCTATGTTCAACTACTGTGGTTGCAGAAGTTGATTCCAAACCAGTAATAATTTATGGTAGCCGTATCAGTTTAAGGATTTCTAGAAACTGTCAATAGTTCCCGAGTCAAAAAAACCTTCAGAAGAGGTTGCAGAATGTAAGGTTTAACATAAACGTAAAGTGTGTGTGTGTGTTGCCTTTTTTTGATCCCTGTAAAATCATGAGTACCTGGCTACATTCCAGATACCAATTGATTACCCAATATTTGTTTTCACTTGAACCAGGTATGTAGCTTCAAGAGGGTGAAAATATGTCTCACAAATATTGACCACATCTTCTTACCAATAATAATAATAATCCCATCTATCGTAGGCAGAAGAGCTGAAATTTTAGAGAAAAGGAATGTCATTTTTTGGGCTTTGTATATAATCAGGGATAATAAAACAGAATTTAGTCTTATTTAAGACCATCATTTATTTGTTTGTCTTCTGAGCAAAGTCAGAATTTAATTTGTTATTCTGTCTGTAGTTAGTCTTAAAGCCAGTAGTTACTCCATTGTTTTTTTGGTCCATTTTTTATGACCAGGCCTCAATAATCACAAAGAAACAGCGGGAAATTGTTTGCATGGTGAAGCTGGCCATTTCCATTTCAAAATCCTGCTACAGCCACCACATTGGTGTTTGATAGACCAATGTTCTTCAGCTATAATACACACAATACTGATGCAGTTCCAACTATGAATTTTCATTTGCTAAACATTTGTTAGCCCTGGTCTTATAGAAGACACTTGACCAAAAGATCAAATCCTCACCAATGAGCTAGGTCAATGGATAACTGGATTTTTTTTTAGATATAAAATAATGAAGGGGTAGGTATTTGAAGAATATTAAAATAATAGTGTGTGGCTTTACAGAAGTATGTAATGTAAAACCAAATGTATGTGTGTGTGTGTGGTTACATGCTGTTGCATGCATGTAAGATTGTAGCTTAATTAAACGACTAAATGTGTAAAAACTAGTTATTTTTACGCCATAATCGCTTATTTAACACATTAGTAAAAATCTTGTTAATATTTCTGCCGCTCCTAGCAGGGTTTTTGTTTTTTCTTTCCTTCTTTGCTAAATAAACTAGAAATTCTCTCATTCACACATTTTCATGCCCTCACTTTCATAAAATACAGAACAAACCTCACTCGTCTTGTTAACTCTTTTAGCATTCCCATTAACTCTTACTTATTCACATTATTTTGAATTAATCATGCGTTATCTTGTAGCTTTGGTATTTCGATGATGTGATTCTTTGACTTTAGAACGACATTGTTGAAGTGTGATAGGCCAGGACTAACACTACTTCCAGTAAACCAAAGGCTTTCCAGCCATGACAATTCTAACTTTTACTTTTCTGTCTCATGTACAGTATATCTTGGAACGAAGTTTGCTAAATGTATTTCAAGCTGTGGGGGCAGTCATGGACAAACTGCAACCCATGGGACTTTCTGAATGATGCCTAACAAAAAAAAAAAAATTACCTTGAATTTATTTTTCAGTAGTATAGCCTACCTGATGGTAAGCCTTTTCTAATGTAGCCCATTTTCTCAAAGGAGGTTGCCCATGCCTGCATTAGGGTGTTTGAGGGAGATTTGGCTGGTATTTCTAACACACAAATGCTCATGTAGTGGCTCAAAGGCATTCCAGTTGCAACCATTCCAATTTTTTTCCCCACCCTTTATTGCTTATTGCAGAATACATACATTTATCAATGTGTTACTTTCTGGGGGCTTTTGGATTTCTTTTTTTTTTTTTAAGCTGTCAGGTTGTGATCTGAGGGAGACTCGGCTGGTATTTCTGTCACATAATAGCTCACACAGTGGTTATATTGTTGTGTATGGTTTAACCCATTGTCCATGAAATGTAAGACTGGACATTCATCAGATGAACTATGTAAAATATGCAGAGATGATAACAATTGAACAGACTGAAGGGTAAATAAATAGAAGTTAGTCACAAGTTTCTCTCTTTTGTGTATCCAACCTGCCTCTCATATATTCACACACATCCACACTAACATTTCTATATACATACACATACATCTGTATATGTATGTATACATCCGCACCAATACTTTATTATGAATGTTCTTTTATTCTTTTACTTGCTTCAGTCGTTGGACTGCGGCCATGCTGGGGCATGATGCTGAAGAGTTTTAGAACAAATCAACCTCAGTGCTTTAAATGTGGCCCTTATTCTATCAGCTGCTTTTTGCCGAAGTTACAAGGATGTAAACAAACCGACATCATGCTCATCCACTGACAAACACACACGCACACACACATCATCATCATCATTTAATGTCCCTTTTTCCATTCTAGTATTAGTTTTATGGCTGGCTTTCACAGTTTTCGTCTCCCTAATTCTCACACAAGGTGCTGGTTACCCTGAGGCTGTAAGCAGGAAAGCCGCTTGGCTGAGGTTCTGCACCATGAGATTGAACTCAAAAACTACATGCTTGCAAAGGGAACTTCTTAACCATGTACACATGCCTGTGCCCATAACAACTTACATTATTTCATCGACAACCTAACCACCAATAAATATAATATAATATAATTTTCTCATAGACCTCATATAACATCATTTTTCGATAGACTCTCATATAATAACAAACTCCCAATGTTTTCTCACTAATAACGCACACACACACACACACACACACACACACACACACACACACACACACA
>NC_068991.1:71125857-71126327 GCF_001194135.2 Octopus bimaculoides
CTAAGAATTTGGCGAGTCTATATATATATATATATATATATATATACTTTTATTCCTTAGCCTTCTTTTATTTCTCTCTCCGTCCACCTCTACCTTCCCTTTTCTCTCTCTTTCATTGCTCTCCCCCCCCTCTCTCATTGCTCTCCCCTCCTCTCTCTCTCTTGCGCCTCTTTCTCTATTACACAGTTCGCTTTCCTGAGTTGTATCATCACCATCACCACTGGCACTACCTTCGACCCCCCCTCCTCCACCCACACCTCGCAAAAGTTGATTCAGTTGTTGCAGTGACACTCCATCTCTCTCTCTCTCTCTCACACACACATACACACACACACACACCACTATCCCCTTTCTGACACCCACCTACCCTCTTACACACACAATTTGTCCAGAAGAGATGGGATGATTAGTTAGTTTGAGTTTTTTTTTTTTTTTTTTTTTTTTTTTTTTTTTTTTTTTTTTTTTTTTTT
>NC_068991.1:71126990-71134490 GCF_001194135.2 Octopus bimaculoides
ACACACACACACACACACACACACACACACACACACACACACACACACACACAGCTCAGTATTTATGCTAACATTATTTTTGCTGGACCGAAATTTTTGGAAGCCTTTTAACCTTCTCCACAATTCTTCTACACAATAGCTCTGTCCAGTTACTAACCCTCGCCATTGAACTTTGGTACATTTTTCTTTCATACCACTACTACTACTACTGTTACTGCTACTGCTGCTGCTACTCCCCTGCACTTGAGACTCGACTCATTGTAGACACTTGATGCACATATCACTCATCTTCTTTCTCCCCCCTCATCACTACAATGTCTATGGACCCCCTCATAAACCTTTCATGAATTTTTACCCATCCTCTCCCCACTCAACCACCACCACCACTACATCTCGCTTTTAAATCTTCCACTAATAAATTTTCCACTATTGGTATTTGTCTGCCCGGGCCCCACCCTCCAGGGGTTGTAGGGGTTACCATCCTGCAGTTAATAAATCCATACTGAATAAATAACTGGACAAAGTAGTTAAAACTGATGAAAGCTCAACCATGGTTTGCATGGATGTAAATCTCATTGTGAATCTAAACCACTCTTTCTTGACCATTTTTTGTCTATGGAGCCCTTTTTGAATCCTGTTCTACTTTACTGGACCTCCCTAACCATTTGATCTCATGCGTAGCTGATACCAGTGCCACCTGACTAGCACCTGTGTTGGTGGTATGCAAAAAGCACCATTCAAGCATGGCTGATGCCAGTGCCGCCTGACTAGCACATAAAAAAGTACCATTCGAACATGGCCAGTGCTGCTTGACTGGCATCCATGCTGGTGGTACATAAAAAGCACCATTCGAGCGAGGTCGATGCTAGTACCACCTGACTGGTACCCATGCTGGTGGCACATAAAAAGCACTATTGGAGTGTGGCCGATGTAATTTAAAATTAGTGTTTTAGTCTTTTTCAGAGAGTATTCACTGCTATTTCTGTTGGCCATATCGAAGAATAAATGATAATGAACAATGATGGTAAAAGTAGGCGGTGATTGTGAGGAAGATGTCTGTTGGAATCTGTGTCCAGCAAGTTATGACCTTTTGACCTTTAATGAAATAAGGAAGTGTTAGGTTAGTTTGATGTTGTATAGATATGTACCCGTGAGGCAAGTGATGTGGAAGTGGTGTACTCAGATAATAGTGGGGTCAGTGTTTCCAAAAGGATTGTCTTGTAGCTGTTTTGGCTGTTTCCTTCTTCCATGTCAGAGACTCTGTTAATTTAATTGATTGAAGCCTTGCGACTGACTGTTCTACAGAAGAGTTGGTGATATTCTTTCTGGAACAGTCTTGGTACACAACAGCTTCAAGAAATAATTCTTGTGCCACCACAGTTAAAAAGTATGGATATAGTTTTTGGCTGAAGGGGAAGGGTCTTAGACGTATCCTGCAGATGAAAGCTTACCAATTCGAGAAATGGTTTGCATGTAACCTTTGCCTTGAGCTCTATTGACACAGCACAAAGGAATATTTGATATATAAAACTCTGCGTTACCACTTCTTTCTAGATTGTACTGTGTCAAACCCAGTAATCACAGGGCTTCTGTTTAGAAGCAGACTGGACAGGGTCTTTAAGGGAACAAAATAATTAGGGAACACGAGTTTGTAATCTTACTGCCAACAACCATTGGCAAGAAGAAATGGTAGGAGATAGTCTTATGACTCACTTTGGAAGACCGTCTTACCTGTCTTGTAGTGTGGATTTGGTGAGGCAATTCTCATCATCACTACCATTAATGTTGGTTCACTAATAAGACTTCTTTTAACATTATCGTTATTTCTTTGCCCTCTTGGGGCTGTTGTTGGAGAAAGAAAGAAAGACGAAGGAGGGACATGTTATATACATTCAGAAACTAAATCCAACTATTGGCCAAAATAATTAGGTAAATAATAATTAAACTAATTGTTTCACAAGGTCAGTACGCTATTACCCATGGTATATAATGTAATTACAATATTACCCATTTTGTATTATAGTATAAATTTAATAACATAATGCCGTATAATGCAATTATCCTGTGGCGTAATACAAGTATAATATTACGATATAATAGAGGTGGTAGTGTAAGAATCAGGAGAGGGATGAAGTATACATTTTGATATAGCACTTTCTGGGTTCAAACCCAGCAATGTTGACATTGTCTTGGGCTACATATATAAGCTGGCGCCAGGGGAAATATTGGTGTGATTTCATGAATGGTGAATATTGGTGTCCAGCTTTGTGCTGCTGATGTAAGAAGGGGGATAGCAGTATCGTCTGGTACCTACATGCAAAGCTATAAGTAGTTAATATTACATAATTTCTGATCCTACAAATATAGACATAAAACTTGTGTGTGTGTGTGTATTCCAGTGGTTGGTAAGTTTTTAAAAAAAGCTATGTTCAGCCACTTAGAATAAAGAGCTCAAAGACAAATCTGAAAGTGAATAAAATATTTAATCCAAAAGCATTAGTCCAACAAAATATGTTCTGTTTCAGCTATGGTTCCTCAGGAACTCTTATGGATTATATATACACATATATATATATATAATTATATCATGCCAGCCTAACCACTGTGCCACGTGCCTTCTCTCACACACACACACACACTCATGAGAGAGTGGGAGTACACACACACATAGATACCATTTTGAATAAAGTACCATCATATCACATACCTAAAAGGAAATTACTGCTAATAATAATAATAATATTGATTGCAAATTTTGTTACATGAACCACAATTTCAGAGGGAAGTGGGTAAGTTGATTAGATCCAGTCCAGTCTTCAACTGGTACTTATTTTATCAACCCCACCATGACCACCACCGAAAGGACGAAAAGCTAAGGTGACTAAAAATGATAATGGTTTTTTTTTTTTTATTAACCACAAAGGTTTACAAAATGATCAAGCAGAGTACAGGGTGATACAGCTCAGGGTTATATAAAAGAACTTTTAGGCAGAGACAATAACAGAAGCAGAAGAATTTAATGAGGAACTCTCTAGAAGAAGAGGAAGAAATTTCCAAGAGTTATTCATGGAAACCACATTTACCCTCACCCCATTAATGCAAGTGCCCTTAATCCTTCTCTAGTTTATAGCTCAGAGAATGGTAATGATGTAGACCAGTGGTTCTCAATCAGGCTCCATATGGCCCCCGAGGGTCCATATACGATTTTGGGGATCCACAGAAGTATTATAAAGGTCCCTGAAAAATTTTTTCTTCAGCTGTATGTATTGGTATGTATTGCAAAATAACAGCTGGGTTTCTTTCTCTAATGTTTAACAGAGTTCACCCTACATGAGTTAATATGGGGGAAATAAAATAGGGATTTTGGAAGAAGTATCTATAAAACTAGATTTTTAACCATCAAATAACTATAGGGGTCCACCAGAATAAAATAGTAATCAAAGGGGTCCGTTCATAAGAATGGTTGAGAAACCCTGATGTAGACATAAGAAATTTTGCCAACTGAATAATATCAATTAAACCCACCCAATCTTAGGTTGGTACTTCATTTTACCCGCCCCGGAAGGACTGGAACTTGGGACTTAAGTGGATGTAATTTATAGAAAAAGAAAAAAACGAAAGGCATTTTGTCCAGTAATCAACCAACTCCATTATTTTGCTGCCCTTATAATAGAAGTAAAAATAATTAGACCTAACAATTAACTAGAACCATAATTACAAATAATAATAGTTGTTATTGTTGTGAAGAATTTGAAAATTGGACCAAAATATCATATCATCATCATCATCATAATAATAATGATAATCAGCAGCAGTAGGACTTTTTTGTTTTGTTTGTTTATTTTTGATATTGCAGATTTTTGTCTAAGGTTAATTTGTTATTATTATTGAGCAAAAATAACGGAATGGTGCTTAAATAACATCCATAAAGCCAGGACTATTAAGTGGCAGCCAGTCAGCCATATGCAATGTCACTAAATATCTTAACCCTTTCAGGGCTGTATTTCTAATTTAGTAGACAGATTTATGGGTTTCAATTAATTTCTCCCTGTAATCAACACCTTCACACCACCCCCGCACATCTTCTGCTCCTCACCCCCCCCCCCACAGCCAAAGTAGTATAACCTGAACTTTGTGCTCCATTTAAAATGATTTTTACAAATGAGGGTATGATTGAAACTTAGCTGCTATTTCCAGCAGTTTGATCAAACATGTAGAGGTTCCCCAATACAAGTGTGAAACAACTTTAAAAAAACGGTCAAGTAAAAATTCCGTAGCATCACTGGTACTGTGTTGTTTAACTTAAATTTCAACTCTTTAACTATTGGTGGTCATAAGTGGATTAGTATCAAAAGGGACTAGGATTTTATTACTTCACCCTTTTTTTTTTTCTTCGTACATTGTTGTCATTTGTTGTTCAGTACCCTAGATTAATCCTGGTTAACCCTTTAGCCTTCAAACCAGCCCGTCGTATTTATATATATATGTGTGTTTATGTGTGTCATTGTCTACCTTGGCAACCGATCGATGTTGGTGTGTCTACGTCCCCATAACTGAGTGAGTCGGCAAAAGAGACCAATAGAATAAGTACTGGGCTTACAAAAAAAAAAGTCCTGGGGGTCAGTTTGTTCAACTAAAGGCGGTGCTCCAGCATGGCCGCAGTCACCTGCCTGAAACAAATAAAAGTAAACACTAAATCTGACACAATAACCTGAATACTAAAAGACTAAACAGGTCTATGATCAAATGCGTTTTCAGGAAATAATTTATCTTTTTTTTCATCAAAACCATGTAAAGTTGTACTCCTAACATCATCATAATAACAATAAATTAATTTTACTAAATTCTTCTTTATTTTCAAAACTATTTGAAACAAAATACAGCATATATCAGCAGAAATCTAGTTACAAAAGGGTTAAATTAAAACGACTATGAAAATCTCATGCTATGTTCCAAACATCAAATTAATAACGACAAAGTTATGAATTCTTCGTTTAATTTTTAAACTTAATTGAAACAAAAGCATTGCATTTCATTAAACATGGCAACGGAAAGGATTAAACCACATTATCAGAGACCAATTCTACCAGCGAATGTTTACATGAATGTAGCCTTCACTCTGCAAAAAAACAACAACTAAAAAAAATAGCCTAGGTTCTTATTTAGCTGCTATTTCTTACAGGTCAAGTGACTATAGAGATATGGTAGCTTCTGTGTATATTTTAGCTGTGTCTGGTATTTAACAGAAACTGCCTGATGTATAAACATCTGCTTGTATGGCCAAGAATCCCTCCCAATACCTTGTTGTCTATAGATGTCCCAAAAGGGTGAAAGGGCACCAGATTATTTGGTTTGGCTTCAAATATCTACGCATGTAATTTGAGAATTGTTAATACCAAGCAATGGCATTATCCAAACGGTTCTGATTGTGCAACCTACTTTCTCTCTCTGCTCTCTCTATCTCTCTCTCTCTTTCTCTCTCTTTTTCTCTCTTTTTCTCTGTTGAACTTGGTGTTAGAATGTCTCCATTAGTTGGTTTGGTCTACACATGTTCTGTGGCTGTGCTGGTTCTTGTAACTCAATGGGCTTTTTGTTTTTTAAATGTCATCTTGTTGCTTTTCTGATGTGTAAACATATGCTGCTGCTGATGATGATGATGGTGATGATGATGATGGTGATGATGGTGATGATGATGATGGGCGTGTTGTAATGTCTGTGCATTTACACATGCATAAGCGTAATTAATTGTGTGTGTATGTATGTGTACACACTACACACCCATAAGCATCATTTGTGCGTGTGTGTATGCACGTGTGCATTGTCTTAGTAACAAGCATCTGTTGTTTGTGTATGTATGTGTGTATCATTAGTGTTTGACCAGAAGTTAATGTATATATGTGCAGTGTATATATATGTGGGTGTGTGTATGTATATATATATATATATATATATATATATATATATATATATATATATATATATATATATATAATAGTTCATTGTACATCCATTTTCCCATACTAGCATGAGGAGGTGTGTGTGTGTATATATATATATATATATGTATATGTATGAGAGAGAGGACAAATAACCTAGAAAATAGTTGAGTGATCACTGTTGGAATGTCTTTGATCATAAATCTGATTCAATCAAGGTTAGTCAGGACTTAAACGACTTGAGCCACAAGCCCAAGGTTGGTTGGTAAGAGAAACCATCCTATGTAGACTCTTGTCTTTGAAAGGTTAAGGTCATACATTACAGAATGGTAACCACTTTAGCCTACAGTCTGGAGAGTAAACTAAGAGACATCTTGTCAGAAATGTATTTTGAAAGTTGTGACATTTAGACTCAAGTTGGCTCTGATTGAGAAAACTCACCAGACATTCCTACCATGACATTTAGGACTATGTTAACCAATGTATCTGCCCTTTTTTAAGGCTCTGGTTTGAGGGCAGTGCGATTACTATTCAAATGGACATATATATGCTTTGTCTCTGTTTTTTGTCTTTTAGCTAGGACAGAAGGCCAATGCACAAAATCTCCCAAAAGGGGCCTACTAGGATTACAGAAGTAACTATTCTCAGATTAGAGAATCCAGCCTCAATACTTGCAATTGAGTGGGTTTTCACTAGAGGTACTCAAGAGCCACGTGGTGGTGTTAGACCAAGGAATTAAAGTCTACCATTTCTGAAGACTGTGACAGAATTTGATATCAAAATGTAATGGGCTGGAAAAAATATCACAATTTCTCTCACCTGACACTAACAATTCCACCAGTCCAATGCCCTAGACTGAAATTTCATTGATTGTCCCCGAAAGAATAAATAGTTAATCCTTCAATCCCTATGGGGCATAAACCATCGATGAATTTTCTCCACTGTTTTCAGCTCTGGCCTGTCTTTTCTGTTCCTCTTCAGTTGGATCCCTGTTTTATCATCTCTACCTCAGTATCCTGCCCCAGCTATTTTTAGGGCTTCCTCTCATCTGAGTTCCAACTCAAGGCCTGAAACTATTATTTCCTTGAGGAAAGGCCTTCCTCTTCTGCAACCCTGCCTTTCCTTGGATAGGAGTTTTGGCCATATGCACCACCCCACACCTTTTTTTAACCTATAGGAAGAGGTGGTCCATATTAGTTTGGCATCTGTCCTTTTCCCTCCTGTCCAGCATGGGTGGTCACACCAGGAACTTGCAATCTGCTGACACACCTCTCAGCCATTGAGGCATACAAGTCTCCACTCCACCATATCACAAACAAGGACTGGACCTTGGTGGTGGTGAAGGATGAATGGCAAACTCGATTTCTCTAGGATTCGGACTCTGAATAAACACTGCCAAGCATTTTTACCATTGCACACTCTGTCTCTGCCATTTCACTACTTATTACGGTCACAGTCTAATGTGTTAATTGCACAGAGACATTCCTCAACAATAACAGCAACAACAACAACAACAGCTAAGCAATCAAGGATTATTTTTGTTGTTGTTGTTGTTTTATTGTTG
>NC_068991.1:71136359-71140204 GCF_001194135.2 Octopus bimaculoides
TCTCTCTCTCTTTCTCTCTCTCTTTCTCTCTCTCTCTCTCTCTCTCTGTCTTCTCTCTTCGGTGACACACAAGAAGGGACAAGCCTTTAGCCGTCATCTTGTGAAAAAAACAAGATGGCTAAGAAAGTTATTTCTGTTCTGCCGAGTTTATTTTTTTTTTTGTTGCCTGTTTGATTATATGTTTGCTACACCGCCACCACCACCACCACCTTCTTTTACAACACATTTACCCCCATCCCCATTACTTTCACTACTACCCCGACCACCTCCAACCCCCACCCCAACACCCTCCATTTTTCTTTTAGGGGATTTTTGGGACATTTTTGCTTTCTTTAGCAGCTTGTTCTTAATATGTTTTTTTTCTTTTTTTTCCTGCTATTTTTTTTTGTTTTGTTTTGTTTTTTAAAGCGTCTCTAATCATGTTGAGAGAAGGAACGCCCTCTTTCAAAGGTAGATTGTTACCCCTACCTTGAAATACTGACTGTGGATAAAAGGGCTTCTGTGCCCACCCTACCCACCTTGTGGGGTTAGGAGTGGCGGAGGGTAAGGGATGAACTAAAGGTTTCCATGGAAGTTTTTTTTTTTGTATGTTAGTTATTTACATATTTAATTTTTTTTTTTAATTTTGCTTATTCTCTTTATTTATTTATTTTGGGGAGAAAAAAAAAGGGGGTGTGTCTCTAGGTGTATTGTACATCGGTGGGACATGATATCAAGTACTGGATGCTGGGGACAAAGGCTTCTTTCAAATCTTACACAGCCATGATAATAATGATGATAATAATAATGGTAGGAGCAAATCTTCGGATAATACCTGGCCAAGACAGTAAAAGCGGTGGTGGTGGTGTTGTGCGCAGACAGCCAGCCAACCAGGCACTGACTTAAGGGGTAGAAATATGAGTCGTCAGGTCAGAGGCAAGAGGGTCCCTTCTCCTATGAGATGAATGGTTTCGACTGAGAATTTGAGAATTAAATACGTACAAAAGACAACTATTGTGTATTATTTGGGGTTCGTTTTGAGTATTCATTGTTTTTTTTCCGTTTGTTTTTTTTGTGTCATTTTGAATGACTTTGGTATGTTTATTATATTTTTTTATTTTATCTTTTTAAAATTATTTTCTTAAAAGCATTTTCCACCGATATTAGTATTTTATTTTGTTTCAGTTTGTTTTATTTTTATTAATTTAGATATAGTGGTAATGATGCTAATAGTAAATATTGCTACTCATATTACTTAATTTTTTTTTTTTTTTTTTTTTTTTTTTTGTAGAATTTAGTTTCGAATATTCTTTTCTTACTTTTTCTTTTTTTTTTCTCTTTCTATGAATGAATTTTGAAATAAAAGGAAAGAGAAAAGTCAAGGAAATATAATGGCAATAATGGTATGTGGTATAGTATCAGGTATCAATTATTTAGAGAACAGCAGTTTCTGTTTAGTTGGAATAAATAAGTACCAAGATTTTAAGTAATTGCTGCAAGAGAGGAAGGCGGGTGGGTGACTAAGTGGATCACTGGATGGGTAGGGGTTTCGGTGAATGATGAAAGTACCATTTACCATTCAATTTTTAGTTGGATGTATTAGTTGTAATAGTAAGTTAGTAATATAATTATGAAATCTTCTACAACTGCGCATGCATGCACATGTTTGTTGTGTTGATGCATTCAATGCATAAACTAATAATTAAATTGTTTGCAATCTTGATTAATTAATGATTGTTTCTAACAAAGGTGCAAGGCCAAAATTTTATTGGAAATGGGGTTTGTTCGATTACATCAACCCCATATTTCATTTTGTTGACCCCTGCCTTTCCCCCCAGAAGGATGAAAGACAAAGTCAACCTCAGTTGAATTTGAACTCAGATCATAAAGAGCTTGAGTAAATACCACAAAACCTTTTGTCAGGCACTCTGGCAATTCAGCCATTCTGTTGCCCCTTATTAATGAATTATGGAAAATTAAACGCTAAAGGAAAAAGTAACTTCATGTGTTTTTGCAGATCTTCATTTTTTAAATTTTTTTATTAGTTTACTATCGTAATTGGTGTTTTCATTGAAACTAATACCAAGAATAAAAAGTAAACTTCCACTTAGTTATAGCCATGAACCGGTTTCAATCTCAAGCTGCAGCCCCTTGTAACAAAAATAATCCTGAGATTCAAACAAAAGCATTGTATAGTTTTGTTTTGAATCTTTCTTCAACATTTTCCTTACCTGTCAAGTCGAAGTACCAGTAATACACTTATGTCCAGTCACTTACCCATGTCCTCTGGGTTTGCTGCAAAGTACTAACTATTTAGCAACATAGATATTGAGAAAATAATTATTGCTTGGAAAGTAGCTGCTACAGTAATTAATTAAGAAACAATCAGCTTCTGACTATAATAATGCACTAAAACTGAGTGTTGTTTTGCTATAGACTAAACACATTTTCTCGTTTTCCCCTCCCTTTGTAATGTTCTCCAAGAAACGCTCTACGCTGGAAATCCAGTAACCTTTCAGTTTTCCTGTATGGTGTCAAGGGACAGTCTCAACCTAAAATTCTATATCAAGACAACGTAACTCTTTAGCATTCAAAATACTCTGTCATCTGTAATACTTATTTATTCCCGCTCTTCAGCATCATTTAACATCTGTCTTCAATGCTGGACGTTAAACGATGTTCGTTTTGAATTAATCATGCCTTATCTTATAGCTTCAATAGTATATCGATGACTTGTTTGTTGTTGCAACATAGTATGTAGGATAAATGTGAAATGCCAAATCTAGCTAGATTAAACATAAAACAGGCAAAATATTTTAACCAGCTATGGTTAGTTTGAATGCACAGGTTCTGGGTTCAGTCCCTCGCGTGGCACCTTGGGCGAGTGTCTTCTACTATAGTCTCAGGCCGACCAAAGCCTTGTGAGTGGGTTTGATAGAAGACAGAAACTGAAAGAAGCCCGCCATATATATATATATATATGTGTGTGTGTGTGTGTGTGTGTGTGTGTGTGTGTGTGTGTGTGTGTGTGTGTGTGTGTGTGTGTGTGTGTATTTGTCTCCCTACCATCACTCGACAACCGATGCTTGTGTGTTTACGTCCTTGAAAGTTAGCGGGTTGGCAAAGGAGACCGATAGAATAAGTACTAGGCTTACAAGGACTAGGTTCTGGGATCTATTCGTTCGACTAAAGGCAGTGCTCCAGCATGGCCACAGTCAAATGACTGAAACAAGAGTAAAAAGGTATATATTTGTCAATAGGTGAGTAGCCCTTTCTTAACAGCATCATCCAGTGGCGATTGACTGCAATTCTACAGTTCATAGCATTGTAAACTCACAACCAGTAATTTTGTCTCACCTCAAATAACTTACTGCAAAGATGGGTTACCTGTTTCGAATTTGATATCACACCAAAATCTGATTGATGTAATGTCAGTTTGACTTCCTTTCCTTCGCACCTGCATTGATCTTAGATATCTAGGGAGCTATCCAATGGTACCAAGTTCAATATGTTTAAATGTGCTGCACATTTCTTATTCTTCACTTCAGTCTTTGCTCAATTCCATCAGCCATTTTATTTTGAAGTTTCAAGTTATTTTTTTTTTCATAAGAAAATTTCTGTTTTCTGTGTACATATATATACATATATATAGATATAAATATACACACACATATATATATATATATATATATATATATATATATATATTTTCTATCTGCGCTTTTTTTTAGTCATTTTTCATGTTCTTCCCACCCAACTCTTCCATTGCTTCCTAGTTTGTTTTTTTTAATATTAAACAATTTTTTCTTCGATCTCTTACTCTTTCCACCACCCCTCTCTCTGATTCTCTTTCTCTCTCTCTCTCT
>NC_068991.1:71142129-71146191 GCF_001194135.2 Octopus bimaculoides
AATAATAATTATTGTTGTTGTTGTTGCTACCTTAGCTGAGAGATATAAAAATTGATCTACCACATCTTGTGATCATGGCGGCGGCAGCGACAGTGGACGGATATGGAAGATGATGACAATGGTGATGGTGGTGGTGGTGATAATCATCATCATCATCATCATCATCATCTCAGTCTTGGTAGAACTGCATGAAACAAGCAAACAAACAAGCAAATAAAAGAACAGTAAAAATAATAATAAAAAAATTAAAATTAAAAAAACCCCTCCGATAAACAATAAGAAGCAAAACAGAAGAATAAGTATGGAATGATTCCGATAAATCTTTATATAAAAATGTTAAAAACAACAACAGCAGCAGCAACAACAACTGGCAGAAAACCATGAAAGAAAGCCGTCTAAGAAAACAAGGCGATGTCACTAATGCACGGTGCTATTTGTAACTTGAGAAATGGATAATTTCTTAGATGGAAGGATTCACAACCAGCTTTCATACGTCTACTTACCGTTGCACATAGCTTATTTCTTTTGGAGTTGATGACTGCTGCTGCCGTTTCTCTTACTGCATTTTGCTGTGGTGGTGGTTGTTGTTGCTGTTGGTAATAATGATGATGATGATGATAATAATAATAATAATGCATTAGGCAGGTATGCAATCATCAATAGTATTCCTGTGAATAGCCTCAAACTACTAAACTATATTGGCTGTGGTGGTGGTGAAGAAGAAGAAGAAAGAAAAAAATTCCTGTTTCATAGCCTTCACCACACCCACCCATTCCTGCCGCTATCCTAGCCCTTCCTCCTCCTCCTGCAACTCCCCCACCACTCTTAACCATCATCGTCATCTCACTTCCCAAGTTAATTACAAGAGTTATTTGTTGCACTGATTAAGTGTCTTTCTGAAAAGCTCTTCCATCCTCAATGTCTTTCATATGTATATATGTGTGTGTGTGTGTGTGTGTATATGTGTGTGTGTGTGTGTTTTCCTTCTTATGTGTAGTGTTGATGTTGTTGCTGTTATCAATGCTGGATGGATTTTGTAATTTCTATTGTAATATATATACAGTCTTTTGGTTTGGTTTTCTATTAGTGGGAATTCTACCCTCACCCACCTATACGTCCCCCCACCCCCACTGACTATTGTTTTATCATAGCCACAATGCATTGGAGAGGTGGGATTGGGGTGGGGGGGATACAAAGACCCCACCACCACCACAACAACAACAACACTAGCTATTGGGCCTAACACTGATCACCCTTGATTTTCATCCTTTTTTTTATTTCGTCACCATCCCATCATTTTGACCCTGCTCCCGCCACCGCCATCTTGATATAACTGTTGCAGTTATGAAATAACAGAATAAGTTGAGCTTCTTCTATCACTGGGTAGGGGATATCTCGACCTGCTGGAAATAGTAGCCAAACCGCTCTTAAATGAAACCATACACCCCTTGGTTTATTTGGGTTTTTTTCTTCCTCCAATCTGAGCGAAACACAAATCATAAAGGAGATTATGTTGGATAGATAATGTGTAGGAGGATGTGTGTTTTGGGGGTGGAGGAATTAGGTAAATGGCCTCATTTGGAACTGTCTGCAACTGTAGGTCTGTTGCTCCATCGTGACTGACCCGGGAATAAGCAACAACTGCTACCAAAGCTAGAATAGAATTTAGTTAATTAGAACAATGAAAGTCTTTTAGCTGGTTAATTAAATGTTCCCTTTGGTGTAATATAGCAAGAATCATGACCATCTTCAGCATTCCATTGTGTTTATAGTTAAATGCTTTTGTATAGAATGCATAGAATATACACAGATGAGCCAATTATGTTTGACACAAACGAGGCCTCGCTTCAGATGTTTCAATAATATAGGAATGCAGTTAGCTACTTTCATATAACTTATGACAAGCGTGGCTGTGTGGTAGGAGGCTTGCTTCCCAACTACATGGTTCTGGGTTCAGTCCCGCTGTGTGGCACCTTGGGCAAGTCTCATCTACTGCAGCCTCGAGCCGACCAAAGCCTTGTAAGTGAATTTATGAGGTAGAAAGTACAAGAAGCCTGTCATTGTGTGAGTGTGTGTGAGTGAGTGTGTGTGTGTGTGTGTGTGTGTGTGTGTGTGTGTGTGTGTGTGTGTGTGTGTGTGTGCATATGTGTGTTATCTATGTCCTGGAATGTCTATGTTTGCCTCTGTCCTGGTATTTTGTTTGTTTTTGATATCTACACCAGCATGGCTTTGTAGTTGAAAAAAAAGTACACTTCACAAGCTTTGATTCCAGGTTCAGTCCCACTGCACAGTACTTTAGAGCAAGTACCTTACAGTACAGCATGGGTTAGCCATTTCCTTGGGAGTGGAATATATTTGACAGGGGCACTACATAATCTTTTAACTAGCTAACAGGCCTGAACTATAAATCCTTAAGTCCTCAAGGAGTGTACTCTATTAAATATATAAAGTACACATGTCTAAAGTTGTAGCATGTTAGACTATTAATAGACAGTTATGTCCTTACTGTGTGTACTCTATTTTCTAACAAGCTGTAATCATTGACAGCTTACTTAAATGGTAAACTTAGGTACAGTTGTTACAAATATATTAGCCACTGGTCACTCTGTGGATGTGATTAGTGTTGGAGGACAGTGGGGTTACAGACAATTACAGCTTCACTTGAAAAGGGTTGTTGGACCTTGCTGAACCCTTCATGTTGTTGTTGGCACTCCGTCGCTTACGACGTCGAGGGTTCCAGTTGATCCGATCAATGGAACAGCCTGCTCTTGAAATTAACGTGTACCCTTAACGTAGTTCTCGGAGATTTTCAGCGTGACACAGTGTGACAAGGCTGACCCTTTGAATTACAGGCACAACAGAAACAGGAAGTAAGAGTGAGAGAAAGTTGTGGTGAAAGAGTACAGCAGGGTTTGCCACCATCTCCTGCCAGAGCCTCATGGAGCTTTAGGTGTTTTTGCTCAATAAACACTCACAACGCCTGGTCTGGGAATCGAAACCGCGATCCTATGACCGCGAGTCCGCTACCCTAGCCACTGGGCCATTGTGCCTCCACGAACCCTTCATAAGCATAATATAGAGACATCATCGTGTCATTAAAATATGTAATGTAACCAACACATCAATTTACTAGGTAACCTCATCGTGGTGCATATGATGAACATGTTAAATATTGACGTAATTTTAACAGCTGGGTTTCTACAGTGAGTCTTACAATCACTGTCGCTGTCTACTAATACCTCTCCTTCTCTCCCACCCTCTCTCTTCACCTGTTGCTGTCTTGATAATGTAATTACAATTACACTTATACAGTAATTAACTCATCAATCTGTTCTTTTCTCCACTGGTTTCGTTCTATTTAACAAAGCTGAACCTACCTTAAAAACTGGCGATCAGCACCTTTTTTTTTTTTTTTTTTTTTTCTCTTTCTTCCTTTCATTTCTGGTGACTGTTCGGTGGTTTCGAGTACAAGTAGGAGCAGGAGGTGGGGGGTGAAATGGCTTATATATTATTCCTGTTGCTAATGAGCAACAAAATGGTGCAAGCCCTTTTGTTTAGCAACAGTCAGCCTGTCTTAGATGATAGCTGGGTGTGATGTGAAGATTTTTTGATAGAAACACAAATAAAAACAAGAAAGAACAGGCTGAAAATTAATATTAAAGACCATCTTTTTCCAATCTCCTTTCCCTAGTTGCCATTCCTGCATGCGTGTCTGTGTGTACTCGGTGCTCTTCAAGTACATAATTATATTCCAAATTATAGGTACTTAACAGTGAATTTCCATTGGATGATGATGTTGATAATTTCTAATACAGCCCCTGGCTTGAAATTTGGGGGAAGGAGTCTAGTCGATTACATTTACCCCAGTGTTTCACTGGTACTTAATTTATCATCTCTGAAAGGATGAAAGGCAAAGTTGACATTGGCGGAATTTGAACCCAGAATGTGTTTAAGACAGATGGAATGCATTTTGTCCACCATGCTAACGATTCTGCCAGCTTGGCACCTTGATGATGATGATGATGATGATGATGATGATGATGATGATGATGATGATGATGA
>NC_068991.1:71147028-71150304 GCF_001194135.2 Octopus bimaculoides
CTTATCAAGATTCCACTTTACCAAAATAAAGATACTTGTAGAATGAGTCTTTTATGTTCCTCTTACATCAAAACAAAAAAAAAAATATTACCCAGAAACTTTAGAAATAGCCAAAAAAAAAATCCTTTTGCATCAAGATTCCTTTTGATTTAAACAGCATAATTCTTTGTAAAATTAAGGTGAGGATTCTCTGGGCAGTATGAGGAACCATGAAGTCTTATACTCCTCCGTTAAATTCCAATTTTTGGTTGAACCCCCCCAAAAATGGTAAACTAATGTTTAAATTATGCAGATAAGCAGATTGCTTCTTTCTCCTTTTTTTTCTTCTCCTTCCTTTGTATGTGTATATTTTTGTAGACCACTATGGTGTCTTTTGTGTAGAATGTTGCATGTTTACCATTTCTCTTAAAAATTCAATGCCTTGCAATCCATCTACCTACCTTCCTTTTAACTTTACAAATATTTCACCATTCCACTTTGGTTTTACTGTCTCTAGGGTATTTCTCTTCTGTTTTGATCTGGAAGTCTGCAAACTAATACCTTTTTGCTGGCGCTTCACATTTTACTGTTTCTACACGGCATTTTTGGTTTTATATGTATATATGTATATTTTTTTGTTTTGGTTTTGGTTTTTCCATTCTACACATGGATGATTTAGTTTCTGTGGAACTTTCAAAAAATATATGCCATTGATTCAAGTTAATGTTGACAAAAACTGCCATGTAATGTTGTTAGAAAAGAAAATAACAACAAAAAAAACTGTCCTATCTACTTCTTTGGCATAGAAAACTACATGTTGGTATTGTTGGTGGCAACAGCGAGGGTGATGGGGATAACTTTAGGATGGATGTGTGTGTGTGTGCGTGTGTATATATATATATATATATATACACATATATAGACAAACAGATAGGCCTATTGCTTGCAAATGTCTGAACATCCCTTAAATGATTCTCCTGAGTATCAACCAAATTCCTTGAACTCTTTTTCACACTTTGAATCCCTAGAGTTATATTCATGTGTGTATGTATGTATGTATGTATGTATGTGTGTGTATATATATATATATATCTATAACTATAGTATAGCTGAGTTTATGAGTGTGTGTGTGTGTTGCATCTATAGAAATCCACACCTTACAAGATAGCAATCTGGTATATATATATATATATATATATATATCATCCTCATCATCATCGTTTAACGTCCGCTTTCCATGCTAGCATGGGTTGGACGATTTGACTGAGGACTGGTGAACCAGATGGCTACAAATCAGATTGGAGCCTGGTGTAGCCATCTGGTTCACCAGTCCTCAGTCAAAACGTTCAACCCATGCTAGCATGGAAAGCAGACGTTAAACGATGATGATGATATATATATACATACATACATTTAGGTTATGGTTTTGTGGATGTCTAAACAGATGAACATTTTTTTTTTTTTTTCCTCTCCATCTTTAATTGGTTAAGCAGGAGAAGTAGTGGCCATAATGCTTAATGCCCATTTAGACTGAGGGATTAGAACTTGGTTAGAATGGTCAGTCAGTGAAATCGTTTAGCATCTGGAGGTTAAAGCAATGTAAAAATGATAGGAGGGTAGATGGGTACATTAGCTATGATTTAGTTAGGGCAAGTTATTAAGTCTGCCGCCATTAGTAAAATACCTTTTGTGGCAGCAACGAGAACATTTGTTGCTGTTATGAATCTTGAGTTAATTCTCCAATTTGAATTCGTATTACTTTTTCTTACCTATTGTTAATAATCTTTAAGTAGATTGAATTGGTATTTAAATAATTCTGTTTAAAGTAATGGTTGAAGCCATCATGATCATTCTATCATCATCATCATTATCTTCTTGTCTCACCATTCCAGAATCTGATTATGGTGCTAATTGACTTACCTTCAGTTCTTTGTATCTCACACACCCATTCATTCTTTTGTCAATCAACGTTTTAACTCTCTTCGTTCAGAACCTAACTGGTTCTAATCTATCTGTGTGAAGTCAGAAGAGGTTCATTGTTGTGCTGCTCTGCTGTGATTACGCTTTTCTTTTGTCACAAACCGTTTCTTGGTCGAAGACTTTAATGATTGCAATTTAGCTTTGAAAGTCACACCTGATACGTGGCTTACCTTTTTCTTTTTCTTTTTCCTTTCTTTTATTTATATTTAATTTCGTTCCTTTTTTTTTTTCTTTTTTTTTTTTTTTAACAAGATTGATGTTTATATAAAACAATTCTGAACTGATTACTTCACGATGTTAATAACATGCTGTGATACATGACAATACATTTAATTAGAACAATGACAATATGTGGCAAAGTTCATAGCTGTAATTAACATCATTGTAAAATCTTGTGTTCCTTTCTCTATGTTTTGATATTCATATGAAGGAACAGAAGATGCTGCATTGCCAGGGTCCATCTCTGCTACAAGATCCATTTCTTACTTAAGAACAGCTATCTGCTCCTTTTGATTATTTTTTTTTTTTTGTATGACAATGATTTTGATGTTGCATTACGGGGAAAGTACATTCGTTTCCTATTCTTCGTCTCATTTAATTAGCAACAAAATGTTGACTTCATTTGCATCATTTTTTTTTTTACGTTCACTTTCCATGCTTTCCTGGGTTAGACGAGTCAGTTCCTATTTGGTCTTAGTCGGTTCTTATTTTCAGAGTTACTGCCATCTAAATAGTCTGCAATACCATTTTTAGTGTGATTTCTACGGTTGGATTCCCTTATTACTGCCAACCCCTTAACACTGTGTCTTCATGTATTTTATTGTGGCATCACCGCTCGAAAGACTACCATATCTTGCAAACAGACTAAAGGATTATTATTATTACTATTATTATTATTATTCAGTAGTTTTATTTTTATCCTGTGCTTTCACTTCACTACCGAGCGCAGCTCTGTGTGCCTTGGGTATGTGCTGTGGTTTGATGTGATGCTCTTATGGTTACTATATTGAAAGTGTTTTGCGTAGGATGTGTGCAGTGCCCAGTAGTGCAATTTTCTGCATGTTATATATACTTGTTTGTCCTGGTGTTTTTGTTATGTATTTGTCTGAATATTTTTTATCATACCTATGGTGGGAATTGTTTTTGTTTCTAGACACCCCATTCAATCTATCTCTGTTTCCAGGTCTTTGTATTTTGAAAGTTTTTCCATTTCTTTTAGAGAAATGTTGCCATCTGTTGGTATTGATACATCAATTAGAATATTATTATTATTATTATTATTATTAGCACAATTAAGCAACACATCAAGCTGCCAGC
>NC_068991.1:71150455-71152871 GCF_001194135.2 Octopus bimaculoides
CTGTTACTAATTAATTTATTCACCTAGATTTCATCCTTGCCTCTGTGCGTGTCTCTCTCTATCTCTCTCTTTCTCTCTCTCTCTTTCTCTCTCTCTCTCTCTCTCTCTCTCTCTCTATGTATATATACTTATATATAGAGAGAGATAGAGACAGAGGTATGTATGTATGTATATATATATATATATATATATATATATATATACACATACACAAACATTCATACATACACATATGCACATTTGTTTGTGAAAACATGCATTTGTGTTGATATTTCGCTTGGTACATTTGGCCAAGTTAGTGTTCATGTTGACATTAAGGCCAGTTGCTGTGCTTTCAATGACTTTTAGGATATAAAACCCTTTACCTGAAAAGCAGGTGAACATTGGCTGCAAGTAGAGCATCGGACCATGAAATCCTGCCTTCAAAATAACTCCCCATCTAACCCATGCTATCATAGAAAAATAGACATTAAACAAGCAAAAGAATATTCATACATATATATATATATATATATGGATGTATGTATGTTTTTGCTATATTATATTCTGTTTATTCCATGCTAACATGGCTGAGATAGGTTTTACAAATTCGTACAGCAACTGCATTTTCGCAGTAATTGTTTTTGCAGCTGGATATGAAGTTCCCTGTGATGTAAGAATAGAATCTAAGGCAAACAGAATTTGTGTATGTCTGGCAGAGCGGTGGATGGTGGCGGGAAGGGGGAGAGAGGGGGGAGTGTTTTAGAACACCTAGAATGGCTGTAGTGAGCGTTTCGGTTCCGTTTGGTTATTATCTGTAAACAAAATAACCTTTTCAACTGTAACTAAAACAAACAGGACTTGATATTTCAATGTTTCCTGCTCTTAGGGAATTGAGTGTGTGCCAACATGGAAGAACAGATAGATAACACTGAAAGAATTCCAGTGTTCCTACAGAGAAAAATTGCAGTTTAGGCATGATGACATGGCATTCTCTTTCTCTGTCAGAAGAACATTTATAAGCAGGAGACCTCCAAGAATATAGAGAACAATGAAATTAATAGAATGGTCAAATATTTTTTTTTATCCTTTTCAAATTACAAATTGTCATTAACCAAACTTTTGGAATTTGTTCCAAAATTCATTTCATCAATAACAATAAATGGCTTGCTTTCACCATTTTCATTCATTCTTAGTTTTATTCATAATTCAGGTCTTTGAATTTTTTGTTAGTTTTCATTATAACTCGAGTTTTAATTCTCACCTGGAGCTGTTTTGCTCAAACCTTTATACCTGTGTTTCTCACCTGTTTTTTTTTTTTTTTTACCTGTGGACCCCTATCATTCCTGTTTTACTTGGCTGTACCTTCTCTGCCATTTGATGGTTAAAAAAATCATATTTCTATAATTAAATATTATTTGGGAATTGTATAAAAAAATGAAAATATTTTGTGTAATTTAGAAGTACAACCAGTTTATTACAGACCAGCAAAGTCTTATTACTAAATTCTTTTGTTCTTTTCAAAATTAATTGAAATAAAAGCCATATAGTCCAACAGAAATATGGTAAGAAATGGGTGAAAGAATTATTCAACACACACACACACACACATCATATCACAATGTAAGTTCTTCAAGTCTTAATTATATTTAAAGAACATCTAATGTTTTTGCAAGATTCTTAGGATATTCTTCCTGTGTGGTTACATCTGTAAGTAAAAGATGGCTATAATTACAGAAATTGCCACTTGCCTTCCAGCACCCAGTGGCAAAGAAACCCATACTTCTGCCATATCAAGTATCGGCATCGCTTAATTTTCTATGTGCCAACAGAAGAGAATAATTCTATTATTACCTTAGTTCTTGCTTCATAAAAATACCAATGGATTCATTTCAGTCTCTTGTCCTTCTACAAGACTTTGTCAAATTGGATATCTCTCTCTCTCTCTCCCACGCACACAAATTTCTGGAACCTGATTGGTTACAACTACCAACAATCATAGGTCTGCTTAATTATGCCTGGTATGGTACCAGCCTGTGGAGGCGCAATGGCCCAGTGGTAAGGGCAGCGGACTCGCGGTCATAGGATCACGGTTTCGATTCCTAGACCAGGCGTTGTGAGTGTTTATTGAGCGAAAACACCTAAAGCTCTACGAGGCTCCGGCAGGGGATGGTGGCGAACCCTGCTGTACTCTTTCACCCCAACTTTCTCTCACTCTTTCTTCCTGTTTCTGTTGTGCCTGTATTTCAAAGGGTCAGCCTTGTCACACTGTGTCACGCTGAACGTCCCCGAGAATTATGTTAAGGGTACACGTGTCTGTGGGGTGCTCAGCCACTTGCACGTTAATTTCACGAGCAGGCTGTTCCGTTGATCAGATCAACTGGAACCCTCGACGTCGTAAGCGACGGAGTGCCAACTACTACGGTACTAACCTGAT
>NC_068991.1:71152881-71156626 GCF_001194135.2 Octopus bimaculoides
CCCCCCCCCCCCACTGTAGCCCTTCGGCAAAGCATACATATCAGGTTGCATACATCAGTGAAGCTTAAGTGTGTAATTAGTTGAACAGTATCACTTTATAAATGGTGTGGTTAGGGGCAGGAACAGTGTTCAGCCATAAACAATATGCTTGTCAACCAAGCATCTAGTGTGAGTCCGTCCGTGGTGGCGGCAGTGATGGTGATGGTGGTGGTGGTGGAAGAGGACAACAGAAGTGGTGTTACTATGGTGGTGGTGGTGCAAGTGAGGTGGGGTGGTGTGCTGGAACCAGATTATCACCCACTAATGGTACAGCGAAAGTCTGTTTTAGTGACACTGGTACCAAATGTAAATTAACTCTGCAGTCTGACAGATTTAATGGCCCCGACTACCAGGGAGGGTCCCCCCTCCTGCACTGCTCCCTCTTCTCTCTCCCCCCAACTCTCCAACTAATGATTTTCTCACCCCCACTAGCAAAATTCCCCTGGCTCTTGTGCTAATATCTTAATATTAATTATAACATCTTCCCTGCCTAATCAATGCCGTTACTGCTACTACCACCACCACCACCACCACCATCACTAACCACTGATACCACCAATACCATTAACTACCACTACTACTCCTACCACAGCTACTAACAACACTACTACTACAACAACAACCACCATCACCACCACCACCACAACTACTACGGTTGCTACCACTGCTTCTGCTGCTGCTAACTTAGCCCCAGGTGGTCTCACATTTATTCGGGTTACCTTATTCTTGCTAAAAATTCCTCTTAATCACATTGGCATCGCATTTCCTTCTCGAATGGCAGCCGTTTCCGCTGAGCCTGTTTCCTGCTCTTCCGTTTTTTTTTTTTTTTTTTTTTTTTTTTTGCTTTTTTTAATTTTCTCCTCTCCCCCCCTCTCTCCCCCATTGTCTCCGTCTAGTTCCATCTCTCCTGTCAACGGAGGTTACTCAACACACGCTCACAGAGAGAGAGAGAGAGAGAGAGAAGGCTCTAACCGCCACCCTATCATCAACAGTCGGGGACTCGCCTTATCTAACTCGTCTATGCAAAATAACAATCCTCTTTGCTTACAATATCACTACCAGCTTCTTCAGAGATACGCACACAGAGTGGGCATGATCAAGAGAAAAATATCTACATTATATATATATATATATATATATATATACACACATATATATAGATAGATATATATAGATATACGTGTGTGTGTGTGTGTGTAGTTATGCTGAGTGCTTATGGTTGGTGCCCAGGCTTTTTTGCTCATCGATTCTTTTACATCAAGTGTCATATTTCTAGTATTTAGCATGGGGAAGATGAGATCAATAGAGCTATAAGATCTTAAGGTTATGCGGGTAATGTTAGTTATTGTATTGATCCTTTTGGGAACCAATAAATCATGGGGGGGGGTTTTCGTGCTTTGTTGGAGGGGGAGGTGTTTTTGTTTGTTTGTTTGGTTGTTTTTTTTCTTTCTTTTTTTTTTAGAGTGAGGGTATACTTTTTTTTCTCTTTGCTTCACCGTTTGTTTTTTTTGCAATCTTTTTTTTTTTTTTCACGTATTTCTTATTTCAATTTTTTCTTTTTGTTAAATCCGTATATGACATCTGCAAGTGAGATAAAATGTTGAAGTACCTTAGACAGAGAGCCAAATAAGCACTAGGTTCTGTAATGTAATTTTTTTTTTTTTAAGTCTCCTCCTTCCCTCCCTCCACACACACACACCTCTATCCATATGGCTTTACTTATTTCTATCTACATGTTTGGCATATTCTCTTTGGTGATTGATCATTACTTGAGTGTGTGTACAAATAAATATACATATGAGTGTGTGTGTGTGTGTGTGTGCGCACGCACATCATAGGTGAATAGATAAATTGACAGCTAGAAAGACACAAACTGACCGATAGATAGATAGATAGATAGGTAGATAGACACAAATAAACAGATAGGTGCAGATAGATAAATACAAATGGATAGATAGATACAGGTAGATGTGGATAGATGGATAGATATGGAGAGATACGCATGAATTCAACAGAGAAGATCGTAATAAATATAAACCATAAAAGGGCTCTTAAAAATTTGCAGGCGATTATAAACATTTCCTGGTTTTAGTAAGTTTTTACTTAGAACTTTAGTCATTAGCTGTTAAGAGGACATCTATTTGTGTTTACATAGAGCTAAATCAATCACTTCTATAGAAATTTAGGTATAAATCAGCTAAAATGATAATTTGCTTCCCCCTCAGAGATAGAAAGTGCAGAGCTGAGAAGATTTTTTTTTTCTTTTTTTTAGCCTTGCCAAAGGCAAGGCAACCCCTATGGTGCTCGTGCAATGAAAACAAAATGTATCAAGTATGCTTGTTACCCAAGTACACTTTGTTCTCAAGTGAGAAGTGCACATGCATGGAACTGAGTCGACTTGGCTTTTGACAGTGGTGACTTCCTGGAATTTTCTTTATTCCATATGTATTATGCATTTTTTTAATCTGGACTGGTCAAATAGAGGAACACCAATTTCGGTAAATTTTAACCTAATTACACATTTGTACACGCAGATTTAATCAGTACTGTGTGGGTTAAAGAATGGGAACAGAATTAGTGGTTGGTGTCAGGAAGGGCATCAAGCTGCACCATGCCAAGACGCTGAACATAGTAGCCAGGGTCCTCTAACCCTTCCAATTCTGTTAAACTGTCCGACTTATGGCACCATGGGAAGCAGAGATAAAATAATGATTATGAAGATGATGATGCTGTGGTAATTGTTCTTTTCTCTTCAATGTAAATGTAAAGAAATATCTCAGCTCGTTGCTGTCTTCCCCACCATTAAATTTAGGTATTGTGTAATTCGTAAGGGTTTTCAGGCTATTAGTCAATTTCTTTTTTTTTATTTTTATTTTGACCTCTCCACTCAACCACAACTGCTGCCAAAAATGGAAGTGGGCATTTTCATTTTTTTTTCCTTTGTTTTGTTTTTTGTTTTTTGTTTTTTTTTTTGTCTTAAGCAGCATTAGACAGTATTTTAGTTTCTCAAAGACATCAATCACTGTAAAACTAGTCTTTTTGCAGTGATCATTGCTGCTATTTCCGCTGAGATCTGTACAATCTGAGCTATTTAAAATGTCATTGTCTGCAGAGGCGGCTTTATGAAACACACTTTAGCATATGGCCTTTCTAGGGGGGGCGGGGAACTACAATCGCTGGCCCCATTTCAGGGTAATTTTGAAAGACGTCTTTCGGCATTGATGACTGTGCCGGAACCGAGCACACATATCCAAAATCAATTGATAGCACATACACATACACATACACAACGTGTACATATACATACTTCAATACACACACGCATACACATAAGTAGAGAAAAGTTATTATGCTGTCTGGTTCTGGTTGCTTACTGACATGCATCAGATTGGATGGTGAAAATGTACTGATGAAGTTTTACTATAGCACTGACCTCTGCGTGTGTGTGTGTGTGTGTGTGTGTGTGTGTGTTTGCGGGTGTGCATATGTATGTGTGCCTACACGTGCTTTCGTATGGTGTGAATAGGGAAATCACACATTTTTCTAAATGTCTAGAATGAATCAAGATTAAAACTGACGATGACTTGTGTATAATTTTTCAGTACATTTCTTTCACATACACACACACACACACATCTACATATATACATATCTCTCTCTCTCTCTCTCTCTATATATATATATATATATATATATATATATATAT
>NC_068991.1:71156704-71158704 GCF_001194135.2 Octopus bimaculoides
CATGTATGGTAGGGAGAAATTTCAGAAAAGCCTATTTCCGTTTCTTAAGCTTATGACATACTTTGACACCTACTCCCCCCTGCCCCACCCCCTCCACCACGTGAGTTACACGGTTGAATCAATTTCCAATTTTTTGGGTTTTTCTTTTTTTTTTTGGCTGGTAGTTACAAATTTTTCTATTTATTTTTTTTTAAATTTTTTTTTTTTACCATTCCATCTAGCTGCAGTCCAAGACTAATCATTCCTTCCTATTCACTAAAGACTCTCCAAACGCAATTTCTTTCTTTCTTTCTTTTTTTTGTTTTGTTTCTTTCTCCCAAAGACCATTTCTGCTATATTTTCCTCACCCATTCTTAGCTACTCTCCTCCTCTGGTCCAACAACTATCTACCATTTTCTTGGTCTTTTCTTTTTTTTTTTCTTTTTTCTTTCTTTGTGGTAGAGTTAGTTACAGAGTGGGCGTGTCTACTCTTATGTATGTATGTGTGTGTAACACTCCTCGAATCTTTTACACTTATTTTCTTAATGGTTTCTCTGTGTAACTTACACCGTTTTAACCTGTTAATGTCTTAAACCTCTCCGCACTCTGCCACAACTATCAACGTTGACTGACGACAGCCATTACTCTTCTTCCTGGCTTTGCTGATTGTGGTGCTTGGGGCCAACCAACGCCTTCAAGACCACTTATCTTTGAAGTCTGGTCTTCACTCTCTTGGTCTCAATTTGCTAAAATTCTAAGTTATGGAGGATGTAAACAACACCGTTCCAGGTTCAGCCTCACTGTGTAGCACCATGGCCAAGCATCTTCTACTCTAACCTTGGGTCGGCCAAAACCACGTGGGTGGATTTGGTAGAGGGGAATTGAAAGATGCTCATTGTGTGTGTATGTCTGTCTGTCTTTGTCTCCGATCACTACTTGACATCTGTGTAACTTAGCAGTTCAGCTAGAGACACTGATAGAATAAGTGGTGGACTTTAATGAAACAAATTCTGGAGTTGATTTATTCAGCCAGAACCTTTCAAGTGCCCCCAGCTTGGCTGCAGTCTAATGACTGAAACTGGGGAGAAACAAAGAGGATCGAAAAGCCTACACGGTCATGTGACCTGCTGGAAATAGCAACTAATACACTCTTAAGTAACACCACCCTACAGTCTTTAAAGACATTGTGGATAATTTAGTATGAGATGAATTACATCTAAGACATGGTGGTCATGGCTGGAGCACCTCAGGTTGTAGGTCTTCATGTCCATTCCTCGCGGCTAAATGACAATTTCTTTACGTTTTCACTTATTGTTACCTTTGTATATCCTGGTCTTGTGATGTGTATTGGCTGGCCTACATGGCCTACATGTGATTATCTGTTATGTAGTGCTGTAAGTAGAAGCTGTCTGAGAGACTTCACCTAAATGACTCGCACACACATGTGCATACACACACTTACACACACACACACACACTTATACACACGCACACAAAGACACATCATGCTACACCACAACACACTTGTGATAAGGTTGTGTAAACATGCTTTTTGACCTCAGCTTTTGAATACAAGCACCATGCTCTGGCTGCCCCTTATCACGAAGGTGAGGGTTGGTGGGGACGGGGGGAAGAGTGCGTCTCCTACCCTAGCCACCTCTTTCGCCCACTGTGCTACTATCTATCACCTCTCAAATTTGTCACAATGATAAATTAACTGTCCTTTCTTTCAGCCAAAATCTAACTTCTGTTAATGGTGATGATGATGATATCATGGACAGCAATGTATCATTATCATTGTTGTTATTATTGTATAAGAGCGATGGACTGGCGACAGCATTATTAGTGTCACAAAAAATGCTTTGCCATATTTGTCCCAGCTCTTTACATTCTGGTTTCAAATCCTACCGAGGCTGAATTTGCCTTTCATTCTTTCATGGTCGATAAAATAAAGCACATGTCAAGTACTCAGGTTAATGTAATCAACTAGACCCCCCCCCCCCGAAAAAAATATTTCAGAG
>NC_068991.1:71158714-71159093 GCF_001194135.2 Octopus bimaculoides
CCCCCCCCCCCGAAAAAAATATTTCAGAGCCTTGTGCCAAAATTAGAATGCATTATCATTGTTAGTAGCAGTAGTAGTAGTAGTAGTAGTAGAAGAAAAAGAAGAGTTAAGGTGGCAACCTGACAGAATCTTCAGCACACTAGACATCTCATTCGCCTTTATGTTCTGTGTCCAGATTCTGCCGAAGCCAGCCGGTACTTTTTGGATATCTCACCCCCATTAAAAAATTGGGTTATCTCCCCACTAAAAAAATCGAGTTAATGATAGCAACAAAGAGATTGGATTAAATGGGATCTATTTCATTCAGCACTTCAACACATTAACGTTTTCCCCCTCCCCTCAATAAGCATGGTATAATTTGTTATAAATATGTTATCAG
>NC_068991.1:71159103-71160124 GCF_001194135.2 Octopus bimaculoides
TAACCCACTAAACTCCTCCCCATCAAAACTTCAGGCTTTGAGCTTGTAATAGAAGCAATTATTTTGTGCAAATTATCAGCTGTCCTCTATATTATGGATGGAGTTCAGTTCTTTTAGTCTTGCTCTTTGTTTGTTTTGTTTTTTACCTGATGGATTTATAACCCCCTCCTTCCTTCCCAGTAGTCTAATCTGTCTGTCTGTCTCTCTCTCTCTCTCCTTTATTTATTAGGGTTAGTGATGTCTGAGTGACTGGTACAGTGGTTCAATCTCCCAGTATGTGACCTAAGATTTAACTCAAGTGACCTCTCAGGAATGTGTTGTCATCTTATCTTATTGTTGTTGGTTTAAAGGTCAAACTGATTGAGTTGCTTTCTGGGTAACACATCTGTCATCTTTTACATGGACAAATCTGGGTCAGACCCTCACATAGATGTTACTTGAATTATGAGTACCACTACCCCTCCTCCTTTCATACTTTTCTCTTCGTTTTTTTTTTCCTTTTTTTTCATTTTAGAATTGCATTGCTGAATTCCTTAGTACAACTTTTTTCTGTCCCACTACTAAAAGAAAAATATAAAAGCAACGACAACTGGTTATCCTTTGTGAATGCCAGTTTTAAAACATTAGCTAGTTTATTAAATAAAATGGGTGAGCCATCCATAGCCATGATTGGTGTGTAAGTACGGGGTTGGTGATATGCGCCATAGTTTCACTGATTTTCTTTTTTCGGTACCTACGTAGATGCATGCACGCACACGTAGAGCCTCGCCTTGTGGCTATCTTAGTTCTGACTCGGTAGAGCATACAAGATGTGACACCTGGAGAGAGTCGGAGGTATTCACTTTCAGCTGAGTATACTGGAGCAACACGTAGTGAAATAACTTGCTCAAGGATACCATGTATTGTGAAATCCAGAAATCGAACCCAAACTTATGATCATATATATATATATACATATATATACACCATATGATATTTTCTTTAATAGGCATTACACCACTATTCACACGTGGTATATATA
>NC_068991.1:71160613-71168043 GCF_001194135.2 Octopus bimaculoides
AATAAAGAAAAGGTACAATGTTAACGAAATCATTAAAAGTGATCGCTTCTTTGGTTACAAAGGGCCCACGTCGTTTATTAGCTTTGTTGAGTTCGTTGACTTAAAAATCTTGCCTTGTATTACTGGTGTTTATTTTATCAACGATGTATGACCCCGGAAAGTGTTGAATTAAATATGTGAAGTTTCTAGCTCAGCTCTTTACCATCTGTGCCAATTAACCAACGAATTTGGCATTCGTAAACAAAAAAAACAAAAAAAATCAAGTGCGTGTGTGTGTATGTGCGTGAGAATATATATATATATATAAAAAAGGAAAATCTTTTATTAGATTAGATAGAATTATTTATTTAGAATTAAGCCTATTTCAGTCATACGTCATCTTTTCACTCCTTTGGAATTGATAAAATGAGTACCAGAATTTCTACAAGTGTATTTATGTGTATATATATGAATTAATTTGTCCCCGCCGCCACCACCTGAGAAAAGCAAGGCCTTGTATGTAAAGTAACGTCACTGTTACCGCCTTCACCACCACCACCATCATCATCATTGCCACTGTAACATAAACTTTATTACTCCAAGGGAGACAATCACCGACTGAATAGATTTCACTATGTACTGCTAATATGTTAGAGAGATAAGTTTCTTTCCTTCTCCACTTTGCCCCTCTCTTTCATGGACACACCTCCTCTCTGTCTCACTTTCATTCTCTTTCTCTCTCTCTCTCTCTCTCTTTCTCACTTTCATTCTCTTTCTTTTTCTCTTTCTCTCTCATCTATGGTCTACGTTTTCATTATTTTTTTGTTTTTTAAAATTAAGGCATATTTTTACGAGTTGAACAAAATTCTGTGTCTGTGTGTTTGTATACCTGCGTGCACACACACAAACACAAACACACACACACACACACACAAAATTAACGTATGCGTGTGTACGCACATGTACATGAAAGCTTATATGTTGCCACGCATAAATGTGTATATGTATGTATATTGGTGTTTGTATGTATGTAAAAAGTATAGCCTTATAAACAGAGAAATGAACTCGATGCATGAGGGCAGTGTTTATATATATATATATATATATATATATATATATATATATATATATGTGTGTGTGTGTGTGTATATATAAAACAATAATAAATGAGTATATGCATATATACGTACAAGTATGTGCATACCTGCATCTTCCTGTATATATATATATATAATATTCAGGGGTTTATTTCTGTGCTTGGGTGGGATTTTTTTTATCTGTCTGTCTATATCTTATTTTATTTGAAATTTAAGAGTTAGTTTGTAACGAAGGTAACATCGCTGGAATTCGGTTAACAAAACAGTAAGGGGTTACCTGTTGAGCTTTTTTTCTTTTTTCCTTTTTTTTTGTTGTTGTTGTTGTTGCAGAATATATTCGTAAAATGTGTAATTTATAAATCACAGTAGAGAAGCTCCATATCTGCGTGTATGTATGTATGTAGTTCTCTGAGTTGTATGACCAGCTCAAAAGTGCTGGTCACACACTGTAAACCGATTGGTATCCAGTCATAGAAACGATGCCAAATCAGACACTGGACACATTGGATCCTGTCGAATCATTCAACCCTTGCCAGCATGGAATATGGACATTAAATGATGACGATAGTGAGGTGGAAGTTATGGATGGGAAAGAATAGTGGAAGACAAGTGAAAAGCAGTATATGAAAACGTTGGTAAGAAGCTTGCTTCCCTACCACATGGTTCTGGGTTGGGTCCCACTGTGTGGCACCTTGGGCCTCTATCTTCCAATAGGGTCTCAGGCCGACCAAAGCTTTGTGAGTGGATTTGGTAGATGGAAACTGAAAGAAGCCCATCATATATATATATTTAGATTTATGTGTGTGTTTGAATCTGTGTTTGTCTCCCCCACTATTGCTTGACAATTGATGTTAGTGTGTTGATCACCCCATAACTTGGCAGTTTGGCAAAAGAGGCCAATAGAATAAGTACTAGGCTTACAAAGAATGAGTCCTGGGGGTCAGATTGTTCGACTAAAGGTGGTGCTCCAGCATGGCCGCAGTCAACTGACTGAAACAAGTAAAAGTATATATATATATATATATATATATATATATAATGGTTAGGAGAAACACTGTTTAGTCCCCTGCATTATCAGTTTTAACATCCTGCATTGGTTGGGCATATTCTGTGGCCCTTTTGTTATTTCTTTCATTTTTTGTCTTCGTACTTTTTAATTGGTCATACCACTCTCAATTTGGCAGTAGGTGGTCCCTCTGCTCTGTCTATTCAGACTCTACATTTTGCCCTCCCGTTTAGTCTCTCCTCATTCAAAAACCTCTCATGGTAGCCTTCCCATGCCTTTTGCATAAGGAAAAGGTTTGCCACCATCATAATGTACACACTTCCTCCTCAATGTTGTCTTAATCCTCTCTTCTACATTGTCTTACCATCCAGAACTCCTTGTACCTGTGATCTTCACACAACAAAATACACAAATCTTTTACTGTCAGCTCTCTCTCTCCCTGTTACTTATGGTATTATTCCACCTCTACCCCCATGGATTGGAACTTTGTATCAGCCTCAAACCCAGTTTGTAATATTCAGCAGGTCGCCTCAAAGAAGCTCCCAGTAGTCTGTTTCCTGTCCCAACCAGTACTTCTCTGAACGTTCAACTGGTATAGATCTTCTTCAGTTTTCATATCTACCTTCTCCAGTTTGTCTTACGTTTCTGGGTCTATCTAGCTCTTGTACTAAAGCCACTAATCTCTAGTTTATCTTAAACGGTGTCTTCTCCACCAAGGAAAGACTTAACATTCACAATCAACCGTTTCTCGCTTTTCCTGGTGAGATTAAAGACCTATCCGACATGTTTGTTTGCCTGATTTGTTGGTGATCAGGTGACTGGTTGATTTCATTCAGATTAATATTGCAGCCATGATTGTCATTTGCCTTTGTGTTCATTCACCTGTCCTGATTGTGGTGCATATGCATTGAAAGAGTCTTCTTGTATCTCGTCCATGGCCAGTCCGTGTTTAATTCTCACACATGCTCTGACTATTTCAGTCATGCCTTGCCAGATCTCTGCTAACAATCTGCCTACTTCGTCTATACTATTGCTGTATCGTCCATCTAGAAGAATTTATACCTTTGCTCCTCGTCTTGGAGAAGTTTGATTCTGGTTCACCTGCAGCTTAACTACTTGTACACAGCCTACACATGACCATCACTCCTGACTCACCTTCTTCCTTTACACCTGTTCTAATGGGGACAAGCTTAGAGTTTTGAACCAGACAGGGTGAGATGTGTTTCTTGTTATGTATGTATGTGTCTGCTGGTCTATGTATATATTTGTGTGTATGGGGGGGGAATGTGTGTGTATAAGTATGTGTTTGTGTGTGTTGAAGATATTGAGAAAAATCTGAAAGATCAGCAGGAATCATGCGAAAGTATTTGTTTGGCGCTTGTAAGGCCTACCATTGCTGCGAATAGCATGCACTACTGTATCTGTATACCTATGTTTATGATATATGTATACATGCACACACACATGTATATATGTAGTTCATTTTATTCACCCCCTTCTGCCATCACCACAGCACCCCCCTCTCTCTCTCTCTGTTTATCCATCCATCTCACTTTGCACCATCTCTCCATCTATCACTCACATCATTTATCTTTCTGCAATTCCTACCTCTTTCTCTTTACCTCTCTCTCTCTTTCTCTCTCTCTCTCTCTCTCTCTCTCCACCCACACCTCTTGTTATCTCTCTAATTAGCCTACCCTCTCACTCTCCCCCTCTACTAGTATTACTACCACACCCTTTACCCTTTCTCTTCTTACTGTACTCTCTCTCCATCTGTCCCTATCGCTCTACGAATCCACTACACATTTCTTCAATTTCTCTCTCTTCATTTCCCTAACACACACACACACACACACTTCTCTCTGTGTGTACCTGTATGCACCTTTCCATGTAGCTGTGTATATAATGTACATACATCTTTACGTATCAACCTCTCTTTCATCTATCTACTGTCCTCCTATCTATTATGATCTATATACTTCTCTGTCTATCTATCTATCTATCTATCATCTTCTGAATTCTTCTACCCCCCCCCCTCATGCCAGCTGCTCTCCTTCTCTATCCCATCCGTCCCTATTTCTCTCTCTTTCTCTCTCTATCTCTCTCTCTCTCTCTCTCTCTCTCTCTCTCTCCCTACTACTCCTTATGTCACCATATCTCCCACTCTGCAGATCTACTTCCTCTAACCACTCCTCACATTTTCTATTTACCTCTTGTCATTCTGTGAAGGCTTACTACTACTACTACTACTACTACTACTACTACTACTACCACTGTTCCCAACGCCACCACCACCACAACCGCCACCGCCGCCACCATCATTACTATAGCACTACTATGTACATCTCTGTGCTGAAACATAAGGACATTTAAAATTTTATCAAAATCAATAAACCTGCTGACATATTTCAGGGCTGCAGGGACTGGGTGTGGTGATGAGAGAGAGAGAGAGGGAAGGGACCAGCATACAGAGATGGACAGAAGAGATGGTGAGAGTGGGGAGGGGTGGCGGCGGTGTGGGGAGAAGGGTGGTGGTGGAGGGTTTAGCATGTTTCACTTTCTTTATTGTTCCTTAACATAGACACATGAGAAATCTGGGGAGGTTTTGAAGTAGTGAGCAAAATAGGAAGTTGTGACATTGATGCCTTTATTTTTTGTTGTGTGTGTGTATGTTTGTGTGTGGTCTGATTTTGCTTTTTAGTAAAATCAGAAAAAAAAAATTGTATCTAGTTGATTACACACATGCATCTGTGTGTAGATTGATGTTTATGATGTATGTATGTATAAAGAACACAAATGGTGTTTAAATTTAGAATTCAAACTCCATTTGTATTCTTCTTATGCCTAGGCTGCATCTAGAACCAACCCCAAGTTGTATCTGTGGTCTAAATTGGATTTGGTACTTACATATCTGCAGTATACTACCAACAGATAATACCTCATGGTTGTTTTACCTCACTGTGAACCCTATGTCATTGTACCTAGCCAGTTCCTAGATTCTCACGAATCCCTATAATATATAAATGTTGCACATACGAAAGGTGTAAAGTGGATGTATAACTACACGTAAAATAGGAACAGAAGTGCTCAATTCATTTAAAGCATTTTGTTTGCTTCTAGTTTGCCTTCATGCGCTTGTTCTAGTGATAGCTGAGTAAAATGCACAAAAACAAGAAACTCTGAGTAAGATTGAAGGGAATCGGTTTCAGCCCACTTATTCATCTGCTAAATGTGTCAGCAACTTTATATACATCCATCATTATTATTTTGAAACAAGGCTGTAAATGAGACTAACATGTTAGAAGAATGTTAATTACTCTACCTCCCATAGCATATGTGGTTGTTGGTTATAACTAGACTGTAGGTAGCCATCCATTAGTCTAATTGAAACCACATCCTCTAAAAATGAGCCACATGCTCTTGTGCTACCAATATTTCTCTCTCTCTCTCTCATACACACACACACACAATATTCCTATTTGTTTATATATATGTAGAATGTGCACAATTTTGTGTGTATTCATGAATGCAGTATAGATTAAAAGTTTAAAAATGAAAATAGCAAAATGCTCAAGATAATTGATGAAAACATAGGTCACTGCTTTTAATTGTACTTGGTGTCTTGTCTAAGTGATTTTTAGAAAATTAATCTGTTTAACATATTTTTAACCATCGGTCAGTAAGCCGGGCACTTATTTTGCTGACCTTATTCTATTGACAATTCTTGTTGAGTAGCTAACTTTTGGAGGCATAAATACACCGGTTGTCAAGCAGTTAGTGCAGACACAGCCACACCCCTATATATATATATATATATATAATTTTGGATTTGGTTTGCAACATTCTTTATATGAGTTCGTGTGTTGAAGCATATTTTGTTGTGTCTGGGGAGAGTCATTCTCTTTTAGTGCCTTATTTAACACACTCACTGGTAAAGTTTCCACTCATTTACTTATTTATTTTTCTGATAAAGAGAAAGACTCTCCCCAGACACAGTGTTGAACTCACGATTGTGAGGTTGTAGGTTCAATTCCCAGACTGGGCATTGCGTCGTGTTCTTGAGCAAAGCACTTCATTTCACGTTGCACTGCAATCATTTTGACATCTGACATGCAGCACCTGTACAGGTAATGTCAACCTGGTGAAGGGGGTGAGCTTATGTCTACACACACATTTGATCACTATAAACAAATCACCTGTGTGGTTGTTTGGTAAGAAATTGTCGAACCCTCATACATCATCTAACAACAGGAGAGTCCATCATATATATATATATATATAGGATAGGCTTCTTTCAGTTTCCATCTAACAAATCCACTCAAAGCTTTGGTTTGCTCAAGGCTGTATAGTAGATGCCATGCAGTGGGATTGAACCCAGAACCATGTGGTTGCGAAGCAAACTTCTTACCACACAGCCATGCCTGCTACGATGTAAATTTTTCTAATGTACCAAATTATTACTTTTGAAATGAAATTAAAATGGAAAACGCCATTCTTATACGCATGGGTCAATCAGATTTTGCTGTGATGGACTTTCCGAGAGTTAACACCCTTCTTTCACTGACCGTCGTCTGTTTTCAAGCAAAAGTAATAATTTCCCCATGGCCAGATCAGTTTTCAAAGGAAACTAGAAATGAAGGTCTCTGCTTATATGATGGTGACTCTTTGTAACCAGTACGCCATGGGGTTACAGTTGATCTGAACAATGGAACAGCCTTGCAAGTGGTTGAGTACTCCACAGACATGAATACCCGTAACATAGTTCTTGAGTATATTCAGAATGGGACGAGGCTGGCCCCTTTGAAATACAGGTACTACTCTTATTTACCAGCTGAATGGAATGAAACAGTGTGAAGTAAAGTGTCTTGCTCAAGGAAGCAATGCACTACCTGGAATCGTACTCCTGGCTTTACAGTTATGAACCGAGTACACTAACCATTAAGCCACATGCTTTCATTTGCTGTATCAAGACAAGACACAGTTACACACACACACACACACAACATAACAGGCTTCTTTGAGTTTCTGTCTACTGAATTTGTACACACAAGGCTTTCGTTGGCCCAGGACTGTAATAGAAGACACTTGCCCAAATACCACACAGTGGGACTGAACCTGACACCACATGGTGAAGCCAACTTCTTAATCGCAAAACCATATTCTGTGTGATAAAACATCATTCTCTGTGACTGATGTTCTTAACAAAGACCATATTTAAGTTGTGTTTTCATTGTATTGACACAAGTGAAAAATAAAGTTTCCAGCACTAATTCTGTTAATGGAACAAAGGCACACACACACACACACACACATTATATATATATATATATATATATATATATATATAT
>NC_068991.1:71168339-71169034 GCF_001194135.2 Octopus bimaculoides
CTGTTTTTTGGGGGGGGTTTTCTTGTTTTTTTCACTGTAAACAGGAAGATAAGTCTCTGAGAACTCTCTCTCTCCCACACACTCCTCTCATACTATTTTGATTTTTTTTTAGTGTTTTTTGGCTTTTTTTTTCTACAACTGTAAAAGTGTGAAGTTGATAATAAATCTCATAGGTATCAACATCAAAGGAAGGCTCCAACCCCACCCATGGCTAACCCTCCTGCTGTTTGTGGTTAGAATGTGTGAATGAGAGAGAGAGAGAGAGAGAGTAAAAACTCTATTTGTGGATGCTGTAGAGCTGTCAAAATTCTCTCTGAAATGAGCTATTGTTGTTTCATAACTGCTACCCCTTCTGTCTGTCTGTCTGTCTCTCACGTGAGGGTAGGGTGTAGGAGGGGGTAACTAGCACCACAAAAGTGAACAGTTTCTATCTTGTCTCTTCTGGGTAAGGCCATTTCTCTCCGGGTTTGGTTATGGAGCTCAGCAAATAAGTTAGTATCCACCATGGTCTGCGTTTGGTTTGGTTTGGTCTGGTTTGGTTTGGTTTGGAAAGTCTGTGAGCCATGGCTTAGCATCCTTTCCTGAGGGTACAAGGTTTCTCTTCATCTTGTTTGATGCTACAGGGACCAAAGTGAATCGCACACTCATGCCTATGCGCAGAGGCGGGGGCCATGTCTGGACTTCCATGATTCCTG
>NC_068991.1:71169880-71172472 GCF_001194135.2 Octopus bimaculoides
GGCTGCATTATTATTTCTGCAGAGAAACTTGCCTTCATGCACCAATGCATTTCTTTACAGTTTTCTCCTAATTAAAATTTGCTACTTTCTTTCTTTCTCTCTCTCTATTCTTTAGATGTTTCATTTTCTTATCCTTCTCATACATGTATATGCCTAATCATTATATATATATATATATATATATATATATATATACACACACACTTATATATTTATATGCATGTATACATACACACACACACACACATATATATATATATGTACATATGTATGAAGATATGTAGCTTTGTAAGCAAGATTCTGTGTAGGAACATTTGGTTGTGTGTGGCGGGGTGCTGGTGTGCTGGTGACTTAAAAATTGTGGCATAATTAGAATTCTGGTGTAAAGGTGTCAAAACTTTAATTAGGAGTCAGCACATATGTGTACCATCTTTTGTATGTAGATGTGTATATATATATATACATATATATATATGTATATACATACATAGACATCATCTATGTGGAGGTGTATATTGTGGCTAGGTGAACGTCACATATGGCTCTCACCCATCCCCCTTTCTCCCTCGCTCACTCTCTCTCTCTCTATCACCTAACACATGTATATAGACATACCTTTCTCTCTCTCATATATATACATTATATATATATGTATATATATATTGTGACTGGTATACACACTCTTATACATGTAAATTACGTTTGTATCACATTTACTTACATCCTACTCATTTTTACCTTTTCTCATATATACATACACACACATATATACACATGCAGACACACACTTCTAGTTAATGGTCTTTACCATAATCAAGGAAAAGTGTTGTTACATGGTTACTCACTTCTTAGAAATATCTTGTCTTTTTCTCCTTTTTTAATTTTTTTTTTCTGATGGAAAACCTAAAAATTAATGCAAAGAATTCTAAAGAACCAAAAAAACAAAACATTTCTTTGTGCATGCGTGTGTGTGTGTGTGTTGGTTTGTAAGACTGTGTGTGTGTGTGAGTGTACGTGTGGAATTTTAAATTATTAAAAATGCTACTTTTAACCCCCCTCCCCACTCCAAGAAACCAAGAAGAAAAAAAACGAAATAAAAATGTCCTTAATTAGGTCAAAAGAAACAGAAGGCTGAAGATTTCTCTTCTTCTGCTTCCACAGATGGCTGTGGGCCTTCCTCCGATTTCTTACTCCGGCTTCTGGCAGCCAGCATGTGTGTATGTGTGCGTGTGTACATGCATGCATGCATGTGTGTGTTCTTTAGATGTCCTCCTAATGAGTATATTACAAAGCTCGTTGAATAGCGGCTGTGTAATGTGGTAGCATTGGCAGCGGTGGCGGGATGTGTGTTTCTTGGATTCTTTTCCATTTGTTTCGGTTCCCCACCCTCTTGCCCTCCCCCCACTTCATTATTGTCTTTCTCTCTCTCTTCTCTACCCTGTGACTGTGCATCTCCAGCATATGTGTGTTTATGAATGTATGCATATAGTATACACACATGTTCATGTGCGTGTATGTATGTATGTATATATGTCTGTGTGTTAGGTAAAGATAGGATTTTTCTTATTAAACATGATGTCTTCAGATATACAAGCACACACGTTCACATGACTACATACCTTTCTCTATATATGCATAGAAACAAAAGTGTATAGAAATACATGTATATATATGTACGTGTATGTATATAGGAGCACACATATCAATTTAATATTAATCATATGAATACCAGTAATGACATGTCTAAATATATAGCTAGATAGATATACACACTCAACCATATAAACCTATTATATTTATATATACATATATATATACACACAAACAAGTAATTTTGACTCTGTTTATGTAGTCACCATGTTAACAAACATGCGTATGCATGTATGTATATATATATATAGATATAAATATATAAACATAAACCATCATTGTTATGTATGTTAACATATGTATGTCATCACCTATGTATGGAAAGATATGTGTATATAATACATCCTCTTTCTCTCTCTCTCTCTCTCATCAATTTTATACATCTTAACATATATATGCACTGTCTCTTGTGTGTTGTATGTATATATATATGTGTGTGTGTTAGTGTGTGTAAATATGTGTGTGTGTGGATATGTATGTATGTATATATATGTGTATGTATATATATATATATATGTGTGTGTGTGTGTGTATGTGTGCATGTATGTATATATATATATATATGTATGTATATGTGTGCGTGTATGTATACATATGTGTGTGTATGTATATGTGTGCGTGTATGTATACATATGTGTGTGTATGTATTTGTGTGTGTATATATGTGTGTATGTATATGTGTGTGTGTGTGTGTGTACTGTAAGCTAGCACTACCTAGCCTGTGTGATAGGTGTGGAATGTAATGTTACTCTCATAACATTACGATGATGATGATGATGATGATGATGATGATGTCTCTGCAGTTTTCAGTGGTTCACTTTTAATTTAAAATCACTTTTTATTGTCTACTTGTCTGTCTGTCTGTCTGTCTGCCTGCTTATTCATCTCTCTAATGTAGAACTGTAAGCATGTTTCACAATGTGTGTGTGTGTGTGTCCGTCC
>NC_068991.1:71172976-71176903 GCF_001194135.2 Octopus bimaculoides
CTTAGAATGCACCGTCAGACGATTTGATGGGTGTTTGACAGTGACAAGAATATTTCTAACAGACATTTTCGAAAATGATTCTAACACCAATGATGTCATAGATCCTTAGAAATCTTGGAAATTCCGAAATTGCATTGCACAACTTCTGTTTCTCTTTCTCTCTCTCTTTCTCTCTCTCTTTCTCTTTCTCTCTCTCTCTCTCTCTCTCTTTCTCTCTCTCTCTCTCTCTCTCTATCTATCTATCTATCTGCTCCCCTCTCTATATCTCCACCTCTTTCTCTACCCTTGCTCTCTATTTCCTGTTGTTTATTCATCACTCAGTCTCACATATCAATGATGAGTTCATTCATTTGTCATTTGAGCACCTGGTATTGCTGAGTGTCTGCAGAAGAGCCAAAGTCACAAGCAGAATATTTACCAAAGAGCAGCAGTTTACGAAATTAAACTGCATCCAGTGATAAGACTCCATCTTAAGAATAGTTTCTAATATTCCACTTATTCCTTATTCTTCTCTGGCCTGGAGATGACAGAACTGGTCAAGAGCCATAGGACATTGGTCAGAAATCAGATGATATTGTGGTTAAAGCATACAAGACCCTGGAGAGAGCTGGCCCTAGATGTGACACACAGTTGCACCAGTGTTTGAACACGACCTACCTAATGTTACCTGAGTCAGTGCCTCTTTTTAGGGGTTAATCCTTTTATTACCATATTTTCATTGAATTATAGTCTCAGTTGATTTTGGAAATAATGAAGAATTTGGTAAAGTTTAGGAGAATTTATGAAGCTCAACTTTGGAATATAAATTAATTTGAAATTTTGATGCAAGGCTCAATGTAGATTTTTTTAAACCTGTTAGCATTCATATTATTCTGTCAAGTGTAATGTTTATATATTCCACGTTAGTGACAACCGAGATGAGGGATTAATGTAAGCATCTTGAGAGAAAGGTTGGGCATAAGAGGCATCAGATGTGGTGTGCAAGAGAGATGGCTGAGCTGGTATGGATGAGGACAGCTATGTAAAGAAGTGCTGATCTCTCTAATTAGAAGGAACCTGTGGTAGAGGTAGACCCAGGAAGACATGGGAGAAGGTGGTGAAGCATGATCTTTGAACTTTGGGCCTCGCAGAGGCAGTGACTAGTGACCGAGGCCTTTGGTGATATGCTGTGTTTAAAGCCTGTCAAGCCAAGAGAAATTGTAGTCATGGCTGATGCTGGTGTCTCGTAACTGGCATGTAAAAAGCACCTCTCGGGGCAAAGTGGCACTATGTGTTCAAATATGCCCTTTTTGTTTTGTTTAAAAAATGCTAGAGCGTGATATGGAGGTGGATTCAGTTACTATTTTTAACAGATCAAGTAATCACATTGAGGCAACCTTGTTGGTTCCTGGTAGCATCCATTTGCAACTTTGGTGTGACACCATGAATTTTTGTTGAAGAGTACAATTGGTTGAATCAACTTTGATCCCTGGTTACCATGGCAATGATGCTGCCCCTTTTTGGTTCCTCAACCTGTTAGAAATAAGCAGGTAAAATTCACACTTTAACAAATCAAACCAACGCGACACCTCAGACAATACAGTTCTAGTTGCACTGGATGGTCACGATTAGAACTCCTTTGATAAGTCTGCTGGATCTACGCTGACCTGGGGCTAAACAACGACCTCCTGTACTTGGCTGGTCCTTGTTTCATTGACCCCCAAAAGGCTGCAGGGCAAAGTCAACCTTTGCAAAATTTGAACACGGAACATAAGAGCCTGGAGTGCCTCTAAATATTTTTCTCTTGCACACTAACAACTCTGACAGCTCACTCCCTTGGATAATAATAATAATTAATAATAATAATAATGATTTCTGGTTTAGGTACAAGGTCAGCAATGCTAAAAGTACTAAGGGCCAGCAGTGGTATTTAGCTGGACAATAGATATATGTTTACGGCTCAATTAAGGCCTCTGTAGGATTTGAATTCAAAGTGTAAAAAGCCAGAACAAATGTTTCAAGGCATTTCATCCATTGCTCCTGGCCCCTTCCATAAGCTGGTAATTTATTGATCAGGAAAATATGAATGGCTACAGGCATGGCTGGGTGGTAAGAAGTTTATTTCCCTACCACATGGTTCCAGGTTCAGTCCCTCTGCATGGCGCCTTCGGCAAGTGTCTTCTACTATAGCCTTGGCCTGTTCAAAGCCTTGTGAGCAGATTTGGTACACAGAAACTGAAAGAAGCCTGTCATGTGTACATTATATGTGTGTGTGTGTGTGTTGTTTCTGTGTTTACATCCTGTGACTTAGCAGTTCAGCAAAACAGACCGATACAGTAAGTACTAAGGTTGAACCATTCGACTAAAAATTCAAGGCAGTGCCCCAGCATGGCCACAGTCTAATGACTGAAACAAATAAAAAAATAAAAGTTCGCAAAGTTGACTTTTGTAGGATTTGAACTCGGAATGCAAGGCACTGGCATAAATACTGCTATTTCACTACCTCTAAGCGAGATGCTCAAAAGTAATTAATTGGTTAGGGTTCCGATCCTAAACTAAGCAGGTTGGATAGATTTGACCCCAGGATCTAAGAGCATATTGAGAATCAGATGTAATCAATGCATGGCTGTTGTAGGTAAGAAGTTTGCTTCCCAACCAAGTGTTTTCAGGTTCAGTCCCACCGTGTGGCAACTTGGGCAAGTGTCTTCTATCATCGACCTGCACTTTGAGTGGATTTAGTTGACAGAATCTTAAAACAAGCCCTTCAAGTGTATGTATGTGCTTGTGCCATTATTATTATTATTATTATTATTGTTTTTATCCAAGCTGGTAGAACCGTTAGCACACCAGGCAAAACGTTTACCAGCATCTTGGTCCATTTTTCATGTTCTGAGTTCAAATTCTGCTGGGGGTCAACTTCGTCTTTCATCCTTTCAGAGTCGATAACATACATACCGGTTAAAACACTAAGGTTGTTGCAAATGACTCATCTCCTCCCCCCAGAATTGCTGGCCTTGTGCCGAAATTAGAAACCATTATTATTATTATTATTATTATTATTATCAAGGTAGCAAGCTGGCAGAATGGTTAGCATGCTGGGTGGAATGCTTAGTTGCATTTCACCCATCACTACATTCTGGGTTCAAATTCCGCCAAGGTCGAATTTGCCTTTAATCCATTCAGGGTCAATAGATTAAGTACCAGTTGAACACTGGGTTCGATGTAATCGACTAGTCCTCTCCTCCCCCTCCCCTCCAAATTTCAGGTCTTGTACCTTCAGGACAGAAAAACTTTGTGGCATTTCATCCGGCCCTTTATGTTTTTGAGCTCAAATTCTGCCAAGGTCAACTTTCCATCTTTTCAGGGTTCTTGAAATAAATACCAGCCGAGAGCACTGGTGGGTGGTTGGAGGGAGATGTAATCGATTTATGCAGCCAATAAAATTCCAGGCCTTGTGCCTTGAGTGGAGCGATTGTTGTCGGGTTTAATGGAATACCATTTTACTTTGTTCTCTGTTGAATTGCTGTTTATGCTTTTAATGTGGAGTTTTAATTATGGTCAAAGTTGATACACACACACATGCAGCCTTTAGAACCGAAAAAGCTTATTCCATAACTCTTCTTCAAATAATTTTGCAGCCTTCACACATACATACATACATACATGCATGTGTGTATGACACAACACAAGCGTATGCATCAATATGAAAATATATATATATATATATATATATATGTGTGTGTGTGCTTGTGTATATATGCAGCTCTCTACATATCTACGTATGGATAGATATATCTGCGTGATTTTGAAATTAATAGCTTTACATATCCAACCATAAATTGTAGAGATCTCTGCTGAAATTTTCACCATCTGTAATTTTGTAAAGTGTCCCTCAATACCTTCCTTTGTTGTTATGTGGGCCCCTCCCACCCCCACCCCCAAAGCCCT
>NC_068991.1:71177235-71177641 GCF_001194135.2 Octopus bimaculoides
ATATATATATATATATATATATATATATACATATAGGTATATATATATATATAGTCATGTTTTGGTGTTGAAAGCATATTAGTACCTCATCATCACCACCACCGCCACCACGTTCCTCTGTCTCTCTCTCTCCCCCCACACCCTTGCTGCCTCAGCCTTACCTGCACCCCCCCCCACCAACCTCAACCCTCTACAATTCTTTCTTATATTCATACAGTTCTATTGATTTTAACATATCATCTTTATGTGGAATCATCAACCGATCCAGCAATATATAACCCAATCCCACCATCCACCCCCTCTCTCATTCTCACACTACATACATGTGTGTGTATTAGTGTATTATAAGTATGTATGTACATATGTATATATATATATATATATATATATATATATATATATATAT
>NC_068991.1:71178165-71183006 GCF_001194135.2 Octopus bimaculoides
TACTTGCCGTTGCAGGCTAACATTACACTTGGAAAGCTATGTGCACTTGTGTATGTATGCACGTGTGTATATATACACTCACATGCGTATAAAAGTGTATGCATGTGTGTGTGTGTGTGTATATATATATATATATATATATATGCATACATACATGCACAAAACTACACTTTGAGCAGTTGCATTCTTCAACCTCTACACATGGAGTTACAACGGTCAAACCATTATTTTTATTCTTATTTTTTAAATATATTTTTATTATAATTTTACTTAGGTTTTATTTTACTTTATTTTATTTTATTGATTAACGTCTGAAGAACCACAGCAGAATTTTTAGCCAGAAGCTTCTTTCTCCTCCCCTTGTCTTTTATTCCACCCAACCCTGTAACCAAAAACAAAAATGTAAAGAATTAAATAAAAGCAAAGAAAACAATATAAATTAAGGAAGAAAACAAATATTTTCACCAAAAAATATAGAAACTAAAAAGAAAAACTTATTGGAATTGCTTAGGAATTCTATTATAACTTAGCTAGAAGCAGAACATTCACCGTTTCTGCAGAGTCATCCTGCTCTGCTTCCATCAGGTCTCAACACTACAACCAACTACAATAATAATGTAAATAAAATAAAATAAATGAATTTTTATTTTTTTTAAATGTATGTATGCATATATATATGTATGTATATATATCTATGCATATGTATATATGTATATATATATATATATATATATGTATGTATCTATCTATCTATCTATATGTATATATATATATGTATGTATGTATATATGTGTGTATATGTATATATATGAGTGCGTGTGTGCTTTAATGTATTTCTTTGTCGTTCCCACCCTTTTTCCTCTCCTCTCCGAAAACTGCAATGCTGGAATTGGTGACAGTAGTCTTTGAGTAGCGGCAGTGATTGCATTGGTGGTGGTGGTGGTGGTTGTGCAGTGTAGCGCACAGGAGGAGCGAGTAAGGAAGTGATAGAGTGAAGAGAGAGAGAGAGAGATAGAGAGGGAAAGAGAGGAAGAGAAAGATAGAGTATTCAAGTTCAGGGAAGGTGTCAGTGGAATGGTGGTGGTGGTGGTGGTGGTATGAGGCTACTGCCGAGGCTATGCCACAGCAGCACTATGCACATGAGAGAGAAAAAGAAGGGGTGGGGGAAGGGGAGTTCATTATTATTATTATTATTTTCATTTTTTTTTTAATTGATTTTTATATGTATTTCTCTGCCGCCTATCCCACCCCACCCCCTTTCTAAGAACATTGAGTTGCGTTGTAATGCATGGGGAAATGTAGTTTCATCACAGTTATATCATATCTTTTCTCACCTTCTCACATAGCGTGAAGATATATATATATATATATATATATATACACACACACACACACACATCATACGCGTGCATATATGCATGTTGCGTGTGTGTAATGTTTTTGGGTTTTTTTTTTTTTTTTTTTTTTTTTGGTCTCCCACCTTAATCATTGTTCAGTTTTCAAAAATTGCCAAATTGGAATTAGGTTTCATGAAATGTACTGAGCAAGAGGGTAGGGTGGAACCGATTCTTTGCATCGGTGCACTACTGTCTTAGAAGAAACGATGGGAGATGTAGAAGAAGCCTCTTGGAACTACTGCAAGAAATAGCTGCAACACAAAACTCAAACGAGGTGTTGCATTATTCTTGTTACTCTCGAAAAAAAGAAGAAACAACAACAACAAAAAAATAAAAGTAAATATCTTTTTAAAGAATTTTAAGCTGGTTTGATAATATATAATTTCCATTTCAGTTTATCTCGTTGCTGATTCACCCATTTATCTGACCAATTCTTTAAGAAAAGTACTACAATTTTTAATAAACTGCTGTTTGTCTTTGGTGGTGGTGGCAGCGGCAGTGGAGGCTGTGGTTTGTTTGTCTGTTTATTTGGAAGCATGGCTGGTTCTCTTCACTATAATCGTTTGGTTCAGTTCAGTTCGGTTTGGTTCTGCTGAATCAGTTATTGCGGTCGTTTGCTTCCTTTTGCTGGGTCGGTCGTGGATGGCTCATTAGTCAGTCGTCCAGTTATGTTCCTAATTTAGTCTTGAAATGACCAGCCTCCACCTTTGTTCCCCCTCGCCCTCTCAAAAATGTATCTAATTTCCATTTTCACATGCCTGCATATTATACATGGTAATATTGGTAACATTTCAGCTTATCCTCAATTCCACCCTGCACTAATCCAAACCTGTTAATATCACCAACATATATCTCTCCTCTTGCATACATTTCTTTATCTCTGTCCCAGCTCTCCAATCCATACATTCTTCCCATTTACTCTCACCCACAATCTGCACTTATTGGAAAAATTCTTCCTTCCCATGGTTTATTAATAAATTCTGTTGTTGTTATTGTTGTCTGTATTAATCCAGCGTATCCCATCTCGTTTCGATTCCTTGTTGCTGTCTCCTCGCTCCCATTGTCTCTGATAGGCAGGCACAACTGTGGAATGGCTACTCTTTTACTCTTTCACTTGTTTCAGTCATTGGACTGTGGCCATGCTGGAGCACCGCCTTTAGTCGAGCAAATCGACCCCAGGACTTATTCTTTTGTAAGCCTAGTACTTATTCTATCGGTCTCTTTTGCCGAACCGTTAAGTTACGGGGACTAAACACAGCAGCATCGGTTGTCAAGCGACGTGGGGGGGGGGGCAAACACACACATATACACATGTACGACGGGCTTCTTTCAGTTTCCGTCTACCAAATCCACTCACAAGGCTTTGGTTGGCCCGAGGCTATAGTTTAAAGACACTTGCCCAAGGTGCCATGCAGTGGGACTGAACCCAGAACCACATGGCTGGTAAGCAAGCTACTTACCACACAGCCACTCCTGTGCCTGTATATATCTTTATTCTTTAATATAAACCAATTCTAACATATAGGCCTACTCAAAGTACAGGTGTATGCATATGCTTTATGAGCTAAGTAGACCACAATCACTTAATTACATAAAGAGGAGTTGGAGTCGCAGGTGCCAATAGTAGAGGAGTCAGAGTCAAAGTTTTTTGTTTCAACTCCACAGCCCTGATTTTTGGAGATTCTTAGGTGCAAACAGTTTCAACCCTTTAACATTTGGTATCAATCGTACATGATCTTGCAGTGTCAAGATTTCAATGGTAAGATTCATTATTATTAGAATGACATTGTAGGGCAGGTGTGAGAGGCCAGATCTAGCTGGTTTGAAAACAAAACACGTGGAATATCTGGGCCTGATTATGGCTGGTTTAAAGGGTTAATTTAATTCTTCTTGAAAAGTTCAGTTAAATCCCAGGTAATTCAAAGAGAAAATATTACATACAAGCTATTTTTTTTTCTTTTTTACGTCTCCCAGAATGCATTGCTTAGTTCAATAAATTACTCCTGATGTCTTCCTTCCTTGCCTGGAGTTTCTTTCTTCTCCCCGAGGAGTTTCTTCCACTCAGCAGAACTGCTTTAATTTCAATGTCCTCTTCATTCTAACTCTTATAAACCACCACCAACAACAACAACAATAAGCATCACCTCTTTCTCCAACGCCACCATCTTTTGCATTACTTCCTGCTTACTTCCATAGTTAATGCCAAATTTGGTTGATCGACTGAATTTCATTTGTCTTCTTCATCCAATCAGGTTGATATATTTTTGTAATTCTCAATGGGTTTTATTGCTTAGTAGAAGTGGTGGTAGTAGTAGTAGTGGTGGTGGTACTGGTGGTAGCACTACTTTCTTGTGTAGGCATTGGCAACCAGGAAATTCTTTAATAAGAGAGATGGGCATACTAAATTTATAAATGAAATTTCTTTAAAATAGGATCCGCCACCACCACCACCACCACCTTATATATTTTGTGTCCATTTTAATTTCAAGACCTCGTATCTTCCACAATACAAGATGACCTTGGCTTGAAAGAACACTTATCAAAATGGAGTTTAGCCTCAACTGATATGCAGGATATTTGATATGCTCTGTGTTTTGAGGGGTGTTGAATCTGTTGTGTTTGTTGCTAAACATTTTGGTCAGCTTAAGTCATTGGGGATAGGGCCATAGGTCTGTTTAATCAAATCTGACCTGAAGTTATTTGACAACTGACAAGTTTCCAACAGCAAACACTTCCCTTACCCCGTCCCCTCCTCATCTTCCCCATTCTCCCCCCCCAATCTCCTCCCTCTGCTTCTTGTCACCATAGTTTCTCTGTGGTTTATCTAAGTACTAACTTATCTATCCAACCTGCCTATCATTCAATGCAAGCTTGTGTGTGATCTTTGGACCCAGAATAAGAAGAGCCTGTGTTGTCTTGTTATGTCTGGTGGTGGTATTACATTCATAATTATACAGAGGTGGGGGGTTCAGAAAGTAGATATACATTAAGTATTGACATCATTGTTATAATACTTAATTCATTAAATTTATTAACACATTAAATTAATTAACCTCATTTTTGATATTTTCAGTGTCATTAATCATGATAATGCATTTATCATAATTTATAATAATACTTTTATCGTAACTTAGAAATTATAGTCAAGACTATTGAAAAGGTTGCAAGACACAACGAAAATTTTAGGAAAATAAGAACAATAAGTGGAAATTTTAACGGTGAGTGTGTTAAATTTTAAGGCACAATAAGAAAATGACTCTCCCCAGACACAACAGAATATGCTTCAACACACGAAATCACATAAAAAATCTTGCAAACCAAATCCAAAAACGAAATTAAAAATTATATATATATATACATATATGGCGTTAGGAAGGGCATCCAGCTGTAGAAACTCTGCCAAATCAGACTGGAGCCTGGTGTTGCCATCCGGTTTCACCAGTC
>NC_068991.1:71183373-71187857 GCF_001194135.2 Octopus bimaculoides
GACAATAAAATATTAGGGCAAGTAGACAATTAGAAGGCCAGGCTAAAAACCAGGTCATTCATGGCCTTCTTTCCTCAGTCAAGTTACCAGAACTCCTTACTGTTTTGGACAGTTATATATACATACATACATACATACATACATACATACACACACACGCACACACACTCATTTATTCATGGTTTCTAACTTTGATGCAATACCATAAATTTTGGGACTCAGTGATGGAGCCTCTGTGGTTGCACAACTTGCTAGAGATAGCAACCAAAATTGCCGACCTTCATGAAAGGTCCTCCATAAATTAGTCTTGAACTATAATGACTGTGACAATGTGACAGAACAGAGCATTCAACTGTCATTTTCATTGTTGGGTGGTTTCATTAATAATGAAGTTTTGACCTATGGGGCAAAGGTCACCAATTAGGTAATTTACACTGACTCACAACAGAGGATATGAAATGGGTTATTTTTTGTTTTGTTTTTTTGTTCTTTTGTTTGTTTGTTTTTTTCTGCTTCATCTGTCCATTATTTAGTGTTAAACAATTGACCTTTAAGGTCATTCCTTTGGACTGCCATTACAGCCAATGGAACATTGTCCTGCTCATTTAGGAGAATGTAGAAATATTCTATTCAACTTTATCTTTGTATTATTTTACTTGTTTCAGTCATCTGACTGCGGCCATGCTGGAGCACTGCCTATAGTCGGACAAATCGACCCCAGGACTTATTCTTTGCATGCCTAGTATTTATTCTATCGGGTCTCTTTTGCTGAACCGCTAAGTTACAGGGACATAACCACACCAACATCAGTTGTCAAGCGATGGTGGGGGATAAACACACACACACACACACACACACACACACACACACACACACACACACACACACACACACACACACGTGACTGGCTTCTTTAGTATATTTTCAGTTCCTCAGTTTGGATTTTAACCCCTTTGTTACTCAATATCATCGACTTCATCTAACGTCCATTTTCCATGCTGGTAGGGGTTGGATATTTTGACCAGAGCTGGTACGGTTAGGGGGCCCGCACCAGGCTCCATTGTCTGTCTTGGCATGGTTTCTATAGTTGGATGCCCTTCCTGACACCATATATAAATGGAAATATTCCGATATCCCTGTTATCCTTATCTTCTTCACACTTTTCTTGGTCTGGTTTTTGTAGAGTTAAGGTCCTTGCTCAAGAACATTGGCATTTTTCTTCATACATTTACTTGCACCAGTTTCTCTTTCGTAGTTCAAAGTGGTTATGCATCAATTCTGAGCCAGAGAAATCTGACTTGGTTAACAAATGCGGGTGGAAAAATAAAGAACCGTGATGAACATCACAACACAACTTTTATTTTGTTATCTAAACATTTCACATATTTGTGTCTGTGGGTGTTTAAAAACACGAAATCAAATCAAGAAGACCAGTGCCCTCACCACCACCACCTCTATCTCCATCCATCACCACTCCTCTACTGGCCCAAGACTGTAAGTGGTTGAACAATAGGCCAATATAAAGTACAAGCTTGACTTAGATAACCAACATACTTTCTGAGAGAGAGAGAGAGAGAGCTAGAATGTAGGATTATAGTGTAAGTGCTTACTACATGTATATGTCACGCGCACACACTCTAGTGTCCATTACCTCTCTCCATTAGAATCTGTAATGTTAGAAGCAGCCATCATCTTGAAAATCACACTTGTCGATTTGTAGACCGTCACATCTGTGAAATCTATTCCAACTGTGAAGGACTTAGCCACAACTCCTTAACCATACTACTACTACTACTACTACTACTACTACTTTCGCTGTTTCGTGTACAGTTGTTTTGTCCCGGACAAGATGGATAGCATCAAGATTTAGTTTACATTGGGTCACGTCTCTTTTCTATATTCCAATTGAGTTTCATATTTCAGGTACTTCAAGCATGCTACTTTTTTTTTTTGTCTATTTCGTTGCACATCTTAGAAATTGGTACCATCTGCTTAGAATTGGTGTCCCTAAAGAGCAAATGTTTTCCCTTCTGGAATTGGTTACCTCTCCTTACTGATCTACTGTCGAGGTTCAAATCAATGTGGTGTTCTTCATTTAAAGAAATTCTTTTGAATTGAACAGAATAAGGGTTTCCTCCCAAGTGTTCTATAAGAGTAATTCCATTTAATTATGAAACTGACTTCAATTATTTAGCCTAATTATTTACATTACTATTGTAGTTGGTTCCAATGTCGATGGAAGTAAAGCAAGAATGCTCTGCAGGAATGGTTGAATGTTCGGCTTTTAACTAATTTATAACAGAATTCCTAAGCAATTCTAAATATCTAATTTTTTAGTAAAATATCTGTTTTGAATTAGATTTCATTCTGGTCAGAATATACTGGACAAATTCAATTACAGCTTGGACATTCTATAAAAATTGACCAGTTCACCACACTAACCTCAAAAAGAATCTTACTTCTGGCTTATAGATTCTCAACTAATTCAATGCAAAAAATAGAAAAAAGAACCATTTTCCAACATTTTTTTTTTGTTTGTATTATGTACCACACTGACACACACACACTTTACCAATTATTTTGCTATGTTCTTTTCTGAATCACATTATAAAAGACTCCAAGACTTTCACTTACAGCATAATTGCTATCTAGAATTTTCTTTTTTATTATAATAATTTACCAAGGTTCTTGTTTCACTTTTATTTACCATTCCTAATCTGCAACCAATACCACCACACACACACACACACACAATAAATTATCACTAGTCTTATTTGTAAATAAAAAGGTTTTCCCTTTCATAATGCAGTCAACTAAACACCACCAATGTCTTTGAATACAGTAAACCACTTGCCCTTCACCAGTGCCATATCCACCCCTACACCAACTACATTGCTGTATTATTTACACATTTTGTGCTAACCTTGTCACCAAGCACCTTGGCCTCTCATTCTCTCTAAAGTACAACAACTCAACCACCAGCCTGCTGGCATACTCCCCAGAGATGCTGCTGCTGTTACCCTCATCATCACCACCACCACTAACGTCACATTAAAGTGATGTAAAATTGCCCTCAACAGTTATGTATCTAACTTCATCTCAGGGTCATCAGAATATTGAAATCCTTTGGCAATGACATGTTGGCCATTTTTAAAATGGTATATTGTGTTGCTGTTTGTGCTTCGATGGAGAAATGCTTCTTGTTGTACCAACACCACCCAGATAGATACTCTGGGGGGTGTCGTTGCTGGTAAACAAACATTCAGGAATATTTTTACCATTTACTTATATAATCCAGTGTCACCAAAATGTCTGTCTAAACTCTCTCTTTGCTTGTGTCAGTCATTTGACTGTGGCCATGCTGGAGCACCGCATATGGTCGAACAAATCGACCCTAGGACTTATTCTTTATAAGCCTAGTAATTATTCTATCTTTCTCTTTTTGCTGAACCACTAAGTTAGGGGATGTAAACACACCAGCATCGGTTGTCAAGTGATGGTGGGGGTACAAACACAGACATGCAAACACATATATATATATATATGTCTATAAACATATATATACGACAGGCTTCTTTCAGTTTCCATCTACCAAATCCACTCGCAAGGCTTTGGTCAGCCCGAGGCTATAGTAGAAGACACTTGCCCAAGGTGCCACGCAGTGGGACTGAACCCGGAACCATGTGGTTGGTAAGCAAGCTACTTACTACGTTAGTCATGTGGAATTATAAAAACATGGGATGCAGTGTATCTAAAGCTAAGGGTTGGGATTGTCTTTGAGTAAGTAAAAGAGCCAATCTGTTGAAGAACTGTTCTCTATAACCTTTTGATACCAGCCCACTCAGAACCACCCGTGGTTCTATGATACAAACTTGTTTTAAAGTGATTCAAATTGAAACTTTCCGCCAACATTTCCTGCTAGTTTATATTCCAAACACTGCCATAATTATGGCAAAGTTATTATTTTACTAAATTCTTCATTGTTTTAAAAATTGAAACAGGAGCAGTTATATTTCAGCAGAGATGTGGTAACAGAAGGGTGTGTTGGAGTTAATCTCTGTATAAAATTATTTTATCCTTCACTTTGGTACAATCCCATGAATTTATTAGTGGGTGAAGAATGGGTGCAGAGGATTGGCTTAACCATATTGCATCACTGAGATTTATTTTATCAAATGCAGAGGAATAAATTAAAAAAAAAAAAAGCAGTGACACCCCTAGTGTAATTTGAACTCTGGACACAGAAGTGTTAAGACTGAATGCTTAAGGTATTTAGTCCTGCACTCTACCATTTCTGACTTTTGTGCCAATGTTAGAAACTTATTTGTGCCTGACTAAATATACAGTTTTTCTTCCAAAACTTTAAATTCTGTGTTCAAATCTTGCCATTCATCTTTCATCTCTCTCTGGGCTTGATAAAATAAGTAGAAGTCAGGTACCAGGGTTGATGGCATTCTGTATTAATTAGTCCCCACACCACCCCC
>NC_068991.1:71189144-71189579 GCF_001194135.2 Octopus bimaculoides
TGATAGGCTGGGTAGATAATGCGACTGTTACTTGGTTTAGCGGTGGTGGTGGTGGTGGTGGTGGTGGTAGTAATGAGAAGGGGGGTGTATAGGGCATTTTTGTTTTCTTTTTTTCTTTTTTTTTTTTTTCAAGGTCTATAAAGGGGTGGGATCTGACTGGAGAGCATTGGGTCTTGACAGCATGTTCTGTGTAGACTAGGAAAAAAAGGGCTGACTTGATTGAAATTCTAATTATGGTCTTCCTTGTCACAACTGCAAGAACTCTGCAATCCAACCTCTCTTTTCCTTTATTCCTACCATCCTCCACACACACTCACACACATGTACACGTACACACATACATATCTCCTATACATCCCGTCCTATCACCCCTGTCTCCGACCCTTTTAAGTTTTTTTATTGGTTTGTTTTTCATTTTTTTTTTTTTTTTCCCCC
>NC_068991.1:71189660-71190617 GCF_001194135.2 Octopus bimaculoides
ATCTGAATTTCTAGCAATTAAGAATATTATAATAATAATAATAATAATAATAATAATAATAATAATAATAATAATGGTTGGATGAATGGGGGGGTTGAAGAGAAATATAGGGCAACGGTAGAATTGTCACTAGCAGAGCACTGGGCTGGATATGTCCTTGTTTAACACCCACTCGTCCAACCCCCTCCGTCACCACCGTCACCACCACCATCACCTCGTACTATAGGGCGGTGGTAACCAATGACAACATCCGGGCAGTCTGATTAAAGAACAAAGGGAACAAAAAACCCCTCCAAGACTACTCATTTTTTTATTTTTTATTTAAAAGAAAAAGGGGGATATGAAAGGGGCCCAGGAAGACATATTCACATATGTATTTAACCATGGAAAAAGGGAGAGAGAGATAGAAAGGGGAGGAGGTAAAGGTGATACACTCTGGAGAATACTTCAGAAGCCTGGCTTAGGGTTGTGTATATTGTTAAGAAAATAGTTTAATAAACTTATTGCAAAGGAGAAGTGTGTGTGTGTGTGTGTGTGTAATTGGCAGGTATCACTCTATGGAACAATGCAGGATATTTCCCTTGTGAGACATTTCCAAGAGAAATACTTCTATGACTAATTATTATCAATAAAGCTAAGTAACTAGGAAGTATGGTGATGATGATGACAATGACAAGGATGGTGGTCATGGTCGTGGCTGTGATGATGACAGTGATGGTCGAGGTTCATTTTTCTTTTTCCTTTTTTTATGTCTGCAGAAATTCAGAAATGCACACACGCGCACTTTCTCACATACACATATCCAGTGAGTATGCGTATCTGTCTATCTATCTCTCTTTGTCTGTCTGTGTGTGTGTGTGTGTATATATATATGAATGTGTATATACATACTCACTCACAAATATGCAAATATTTCCATTCATTATATAGACGTGTGTGTATATATGTATATATATA
>NC_068991.1:71194628-71196870 GCF_001194135.2 Octopus bimaculoides
TTTTTTTTTTTTAACATCTGAACCCCCCCGGAATGTAAAACAAGTCTTTCCATAGTGAGTCTAATGGAACTAATTTTAAATGGATGTCGGAGACAAGTCTATTTAAAAACTCTCTCTCTTACAATTAACAACTAGTCACCTTTTTCTAAACGTGAATACGACCCGTCTCTCCATTCCTTTTGGAATCGGATCTTTCATCATCTCAGTTGATTGATTTGACTGATTGTTTGATTGATTATTTTGTATCTTTATGATTAGATTTTATTACACCACACACACACACACACACACACACACACACACACACTCTAATAGACGTATGTAGAGTACCAGCTATTACTGACTAACACCTGTATTGGTACCGTTTTAGCAGTTCAGCTGTTTATGGTAATGTTTTGGGATACTTACCAATTCAGCACCGTTGTCATCAATGCTTATATTTATCTACCCCGGGTGGATTGTCCAGAGTTGTTGGTGCACTGGACGAAATGCTTAATGGTATTTTGTCTGTCGCTACATTCCGAGTTCAAATCCTGCCGAGGTTGACTTTGCCTTCCATCCTTTCAGGGATGATAAAATAAGTACCAGTTAAACACCGGGGGTCAATGTAATCGACTCATCCCCTCCCCCAAAATTGCTGCCCTTGTGGCAAAATTTGAAGCCTTATTACTACTACTACTACTGCTACTATTCAACTGAGGTCAACTTTGGCTTTTATCTGCTCAGTTTCATCATAAAAAAAAAAAAAGCCCCAGTGAAGTTTTGGGAACAATATACCGTATTTTAACGTGTATAAGGAACCCCTTAATTTTAAGGGCTTAAAATTTGTAAGAAAGGTTTTGTAAGGGATTACAATACTGTCCATGTATAAGAAAATCCCATATTTTTTTAACCTAACTTTCGACAAAAAGGGGTTCATTGGGCATGTTATGGTAAGGGCCTACACTGTCTCACTGTAATCGCTGGCCTTGTATCAAAAGTTGGAATTATTTGGTATGAAGCTGCATACATTTGGAGAGCCAGGAGGTGTAGTCTATCCTATCAACTGATACCAAACTGGTAAACGAGGAGACTGAAAGAGGAAGATGCCCTGAAAATGGGTGTTGAGTCATCTGAACTAAGAGAACAGCTGCTAAGTTCTATAAGGCAATGTGGCATTGTAGGTGCAGCAATGATATTGCTGTAGGTGTGCTTGGGATGGTCCTGTTAGTGGATTTTTGCACCAACTGCACTCCGAAATAAAGTAGGTTATCGATAGAACAGCAACTGTGTTTAGGAAGGTTTGTTGTGCCAATAATAATTTAAATAAACACATGCACTGGTTCGATACCACTTCTTTCTTTTCACCAACTAAACTGTTCAATGGTTTGTTTAATGTGTTGATGGGACAGTCAGTTGGTTGTTAGTTCCTCCTGTCAGAGGTGTTTCGTCACCATTCGTGACCACATCAGCGACAAGCCCTCACTTATCAGGGGCTGCTTTGAGTCTATCTCTCCATGCAACAAAATTTGTTTCAACACATGAATCCACATCAAGAATCTTGCGAACCAAGTGCAAAAACCAAGTAATTTGTGTTGTCATAGCTACATGCGGTGTTTGGGTATTATTAGGGTCTCTGAGGTAGTCTGAGGACAGCAAAATCTGCTTACTTAGGGCTTTCATTTGTACCCCCCCCCAAATAGAATTTGACTTCATTAACACGATGCATGTACACTCGTACTAACATTCATTGCAAAGGTGAATATCATATTTGTTGATATGTATGGTGCACACCCTCCTCTTCCTTGTCCTCCCCACCCCCAGAAAAAAGAAATCTCAAGGAACCCCAGGTCCTACATGCAAAGTTGGCCCTCCCATCATAATCTTTAATGCACTAAAAGCTTTATTCCTGAATACGCAATCCTGGAACTGAGGTGCATCCAATCATCATATGCATCTTACACGGCATCAAATATGGTGCGTTTGCCAGCCTCTTCGTCTATTTACAACAAAAGTTAATTGAATCTGCAAGGGCCTTTATTTGTTCCCCTCCCTCCCACTTAAGTATGATGGAGAGAATTTGGAAATCCTCTGTGTGTGTGTGTGTGTGTGTGTATGTGTGTGATTCTTAGGACAGCTTAATTAAAGAGTCCGTCTTCTGCTAAGTAAGAGGTTGACAGGTACATGAGCTCTTGGAGAATTTTAGCAGATCATTTCTAAGAATTGTGACTCAGTAACTCTGTTATTCTTTTCTGTCATGTTC
>NC_068991.1:71198643-71199806 GCF_001194135.2 Octopus bimaculoides
TATTCACCCCTTTTTTTTTTTACCCCCTTTTCCTCTCTCTCCTCCTTTCAATTTTTAAAAACTGTTTTAAGGTAACATGGACACACATGCATGCACTTACACATATGTATACACACATATGCATGCATATATGTACACACACATATACATACACACAAACACATGCATGCACATATAAATACATACAAACAAGCAAACATGTATAATGCATATATATATATAATGCATATACATATTTGTATAATGTATATATATATATAATGCATATACATATTTGTATAATGTATATATATATATGTATGATGCATATATGTGTAATGCATGTTTATACATATGTGTGTGTATAATGCATACATATATGTATAATGCATGCTTATACATATGTGTGTGTATAATGCATACATATATATGTATAATGCATATTTTATATGTGTGTGTGTAATGCATGCATATATATACATGTGTGTATAATGCATATATATGTATAATACATAATACTTTAGTAATATAAACTGCTCCCCCTCTCTCTCTCTCTTCCTCTTCCCCCTAAACTTTGACAATGGTCCATTTTCCTTTCTTCTCTCTCTGTTAATCTTTATTCCTTCAATTTTAAGTATTTCCATTTTCTCTCTCTTTTATCTCTTCTAATCTTCCTTTTTTATTTTTCACCCTTTTTTCCCCCCTTTATTTTTTTGTTTTGTTTACTTCATGCTTCATTTTGGTGTCATTCTGTTTTGTTTTTTTTTCGTATTTTTTAAACTATTTCATCCCTGGTTACTTTATTTCTGATCAAAGTACATCTCTCTCTCTCTCTCTCTCTCTCTTTCTCTTCATCTATCTCCCGTGGTCTACCTCATTCTGTCATACACCTTTCTGTCTCACTTTATCTCTTTTTCCCTTCTCTACTCGCTCTCTCTCTCTCTCTTTAATTCTAATAAAACCTTTAAGTTTGTACATGATGTACACACACATGTTTTTGCATGTCTGTATGTATATACACATATATATTAGTATGTGTATATATATATATATATATATATGTGGGTGCGTTTCAGATGTCTTCATCCCAACCTCCTACCACACCCCCTATTCTCTCTTTCTCTCCTTCTTCCCCGTCGCCTCCACCCCCACCCCCGTTCCTCCTCCACCGCACTCTTTTTCCC
>NC_068991.1:71201706-71203004 GCF_001194135.2 Octopus bimaculoides
ATATATATATATATATATATATATATATATATATATATATATATACACACAAACACACATTATGTATTGATTTGAATGAATATATTTTAATAACACCCAGATAAATAGACACACACACACACACAAAGTTATACCTACATACACATATGTGCTCTCTCTCTCTCTCTCACACACACACACGGGGGATTAATATGGAGAAGGGAGCTGTACTGGTGACTCTAGCAGTCCCTCCCGGGCTGGTGAGATCAATTCAGAATTCACCTTCAGCATCTGTGGAGCCCCTGACTACATTCTGGAATGTAAAGATGTGGAACAGTGGGGTTAGCTCAGAGCTTATGATTAAGGGACAGACAGGAGAATGTGGTTTCAATTCCTTGACTGGGTGGTACATTGTTTTTGAGCAAAACGCGTCCTTTCACATTACTCCAGGTCACTCCATTGTAAACGAGTAAAGCCTGCGACTGACCAACACCCATTCCAAGGGAATTTTCTAATCTTGGTCCATTTTATGGAAACTGGGTAATTTGTGGACTTGGAGCAAAAATTTCTTAGAGTTGATGATGATGATGGTGAGGTATGAGTGTGTGTGTGTGGCGGGGTAGAATTGAATCATGGAAGGTCCTTAACACTTGCTTTTCATTAATGGTTGTGAGCATGAAAATTTCCATGAATATGGATAATAATGTGCAATTCTACCTGGCTGCTTGCAAGGTTTTGTTTTGTTTTTTAATATTTTCATATTTTTGGATTTTTAAAATTTTTTAACATTTCCAAACACACACACACACAGAGAGTTGTTGTTTATGTGTGAAAATAATAGTATTTGAAATTATGAGAAACATCAAAAAATATTTTTGATAAATTACTTTTTAACCTTTAATAATTCCATTTTTTTTTTCTTCTTTTCTTTTCCTCATAAGAGTTAGTGATAATTAATTCATAACTTAGATTATTTGATTTTAATGGAATTAATTCAGATTAGCTTGACATATTTAGCATGTTTTCTTAATTGAATAATCAATGCTTTGTTTTTCTCAAACACTTTAGAAAATAGACGGAACAAAGAAACCACATATAATAATAATAATAATAATAATAACAACAATAACAATAATAATAATAATGATTTCAAATTTTGACACAAGACCAGCAATTTCAGGGGGAGAAAGTAAGTCGATTACATCAGCCCCCAGTATTTAACTGGTACTTATTTTATCAACCCTGAAAGGATGAAAGGCAAAGTTGACCTCGGCGGAATTTGAACTCAGAACATAAAGACAGACGAAATACCGCTAAGC
>NC_068991.1:71203014-71205775 GCF_001194135.2 Octopus bimaculoides
GGAGAAAGTAAGTCGATTACATCAGCCCCCAGTATTTAACTGGTACTTATTTTATCAACCCTGAAAGGATGAAAGGCAAAGTTGACCTCGGCGGAATTTGAACTCAGAACATAAAGACAGACGAAATACCGCTAAGCATTTTGCCCGCCGTGCAAATGATTCCGTCAGCTAGCCGCCATAGTAATAATAATAATAATAATAATAATAATAATAATAATAATAATCCTTTCTGTTATAAGCACAAGGCCTGGAATTTAGAGAAGGGGAATAGTCGGTTTCATCGGGCCCCTTTAGTGTTTCACTAATACTTACTTCATCGACCCTGAAAGGGTAAAAGGCAGAGTTGACCGCAGCGGAATTTGAACTCAGAATATAGTAGCAGACGAAATACTGCAAATCATTTCTCCTGGCATCCTTAACGACTCTGCCAGCTTGCTGCCTTTGTAGGGGTACATTGAGGATGTTATGATATAGGGTTACATAAAGGGGGATGTCATAATAATGATAATGCTTTTATTAGCCTCTTAGGGGGTCACACAAACTTTCAGGACAATTCAGAACGATACAATGTGACGTTTCCTAAAGGAATGCATAATGACTGCAACGGTTCCTGATTTAGGCACAAAGGCTAGGCTAGTAAGTCAAGGATGGAGAGGTGTGGAATTAGTGGATAATTCTGGCCGCAGTACTTGACCGGTATTTTATTTTATTGAACCCAGAAGAAATAAAGTGTGAAGTTGACTGTGAGGAATTTGAACTTGGAATGTAAATAGCCAAAGGAAAATATTTCAACAGCATTTTTTATTCTAGTCCTCAAATAATTCTGCCAATCCATCACCTTAATAATATTAAAAAGAATAATAATAATAATAATGATGGTTTCAAATTTTGGTGGCAACGTCAACTTTGGCAGGGTTTGAACTCAAAACCTAAAGATGAACAAAATGCCTCCATGCATTTTATCTGGCATGCTAACAATTCTGCCAGCTTATCATCATTATAATAAGAATAATAATGATAGTAATAATAATTTTTAGGTACTAGGATAGCAGTTTTATGGGGTGGTGGAAAGTGGATTACATCAACTCCCAGTTTGTGACTGGTATTTTATCAATCTTAAAAGAATGGAAGGCAGTTTACCTTGACCAGGTTGATAATTTGATGAAATGTACCACCATCTCTAATATTTTGGGCTATTGATTTAACCAACTGCGTACATCCATCCCAGATGTATGTGCACACCTTTGTTAGAAATCCTTTTTTTTTTTTGTTCTTATACTGATTTCGATCATTGGACTACAGCCATGCTACTATTTCTATTACACACAGGTACACACATGCATAATGGACATGCTCTCCCTTTGAGGATAAGTGACCAGTTGTTAGATCAACTGACCAAGTTACTCTATCTAATTGACCAAGTTGTCCATTGGCACAGGTCGCCAGCCTCTATATAAACTATCAGAATAACACATTTTGTGACAAGGCTGTATGTGTCGCAGGTTCAAATTCACCTTATACAGGCTTCTATACAGTCTCCATTTATCTGTTTATTTCTTCAGTTTCACTTACAAAGTTTGGATTAGCATGGGCCTAAAGTAAGACACGTACCACACACGGGGATTGAACCTGGGACCTCTTGGTTGTGAATTTAACAATTTCGACATGTTGTGTCCCATACTATATAAATCTTTCACACACACTCTCTTTTTATATTCTCACACACACTCTCTTTTTATATTCTCACACACACACACACACACACACACACACATGCACATGTATTGCACTGTGCATGTGTTAGTATTTTGATGAAGTTTTAAAATGCTAAACCAAATTTTCTTTGATACAAACACTTCTGTTAAAACCTGGGTCTTTGATCAGGATAAGATTTTTACATTCTGTTTTGGATAATCTTCAGCGCATTGACTGAGAAATTTTTTATTTTATTCTAAAGTCTTTGAGATTTCTTTCATAAAGTCTAATATACCATGTCTTATACACACACACACACACACAACTAGCCAGCCATGTACATTAACTTTTTATTTTGTTTGATATAGGCACACACACACACACACACACAACTAACAGGCCATATATATATATGTACACACAAACACACAACTAACTAGCTATGTATATACACTTTCTCTTATCTTAATTTACACACACACACACACACACACACACAAGCAACCTGGCACAAATATAAACCTCCTATTTTATATATGTGTATATATATATACATGTATATACATATATAAAATTTGTTTTTAATTCTAATTTGTTCTCGACGTATGCTTGACTCTGAATCAAAAAGTCAACTTTTTTTCCTCTCAGAACAAATATTATTTCAGTTTCATTTTAAGACATGTCAATTTTTAAGATGTTTACGACTAAGACCTCTCCTCACCATCATACAACGCAATAATTGTGTTCACTTCTTTTTTTAATTGTTGTTGTTGTTGTTAGTCTTGTAGTTGTTGTTGTTGTTTCTTTTAAATTTCACTGAAGCGATGTTACCAACCTCGTCTTCCTTCCGGTTAGTATTCCGTTGATGTGTACAAGGAGATGAGCAACTTGGGTTGTTTTTGTTTTTCTTTTAGTAGAGAAGAAGAAGAAAAAGAATTAAAGCATATAAAAATAATAATGTTAGTAATGAAAGGACTAACGATGATGGCGTAGTCTTTTCTTCTAATTTCAATCAGTTCTTATGTATGAGTGACTTAATTTTGAGATTAAATTACATTTTCTCTTC
>NC_068991.1:71205823-71206346 GCF_001194135.2 Octopus bimaculoides
GAGACAAAATTTGTAGAGGGTGGTTGGTAGCATGCTGCCTGCCTGCACCAGTGAGATGTGTGTATGTGTGTGTTTGACGGAGAGAGAGAGAGATATAGGGGGGGAGGGGACGAGATGCTGTGGAGCCTACTACTGCAGTTACAACAGCGGTAGCAACAACAACAACAACAGCAACAACAAGTATAGCCTTAGTATTAATAGTGGTAGCAGTACATGCTATGATGGTTCATGGCCGATGAAAGTTGGTGATGCAAATACATAGCGAACGACTTGCTTTGAGATGATTGCTTCCGCTCTAATTGGTTGCGTTTGCTTTCATCATCACCGACGGCATCCCCACCCCGTTCCCCCTCCCTGCCTCTCCTGCTTTCTCTCTGTCCTCCTCTCTTTCTCTCTCTCTCTCTCTCTCTCTCTCTCTCTATCTCTCTCTTCCAGTTTTTACTTCTATAGCAGGTGGACAAATTTGGGCAGGTAGTGGTGTGATTAAAGCTGTCAGTTTTTACTCTCCAACATAACAAGAAAT
>NC_068991.1:71206507-71210695 GCF_001194135.2 Octopus bimaculoides
TTTTTTTTTTTTTTTTTTTTGTGTATATTTTCCTTTCCTTTATCTGGAATATGTTGACATTTTTTCTCTTTTTTTTTACTTTAAGAATTTTCTTTGATATTAACAATAATAATAATAATATATACATACATAATATACATACACACATGTATGTTATGTATACATGTGTGTGTGTGTATACATACATATACATATCTATCTTACTTTTTTTTTTTTTCTTCTTCTTCTTTATCCAGAGTCTGTTGTGACTCCTTATTCCGTCTGAAACTCGCTTATTGAGTAATGAGAGAGCTGCTGGTTGATTAGGCTAACATCACTGTATCAAGTTTAAGACAGGGCCTCAATAGCCTTTTGGCTGTTAATTTCCCCAGCACTAGTACTAACATTAGCAGCCAGAAATTACAAGGCCTTGTAATTTTGGCAAGAGTTTATTTAGCTTCGCTTTTGATCTGTTAATTAAATCCTGCATCACAGATTTCGAAACTCTCTATATATGCGAGAAGCAGTTGTAATTTAAAGGGGAGAAAGAAAGCATGAAGGAATAATTTACTGTACAATATTGCAATTGTTTTGAAGCTTTTTTTTTTTTTTTTTTTGCGTTCTTTTCTTTCTTTGTTATCAAGTCTACTCTTATTTCTTTATGGAAGGAAATATTTCTGCTGAAATTGAGAAACTTTTTTTTTTTTCACAGCCTCTTTTATAATCTCTTAATTCTTTAAACTTATTCCATTTTAATGTTTATTATTGTTGTTATTATTATTATTATTAAGACGAGTTTGTTATTATTCAAAAGAAATCATTTTTCGTTTGCTGTTGTGTGGGGGAATACCATCTGATGTCTGGCCTGGCCTGTGTGAAACTGTTGAGAACTGGTTAGAATAAAAAAAAAATAGTTGACTTTTAATAAGATTTACTCAACCACATGCGTTGAGTGCACTTCACACTTTCAGACAAACATCCACACACATGCATATATGTGCGTGCATGTATATAACTGGCACTCCGTTGGTTATGGCAGCAAGAAGGAACAGGCTGGTCATGAAATCAGTGTGTAAGTGGCTGAACGCTCCACAGACATGCATACCCTTAAAGTATGTGACAAGGCTGGCCCTTTTGAAATACGGGTCCTACTAATTTTTGCCAGTCCACTCACATGTGTATGTATATGTATGTGTGTCTGTGTTTGTCCCCCCACATCGCTTGAGAACCGATGCTGGTGTGTTTACGTCCCCGTCACTTAGCGGTTCAACAAGAGGGACCGATAGAATAAGTGATGTTTTACAACATGCAGTTCTGTCATTTTACATCCTAGGGTTCAGTTTCAATGAAAGTTGTCTTGGACTTTCATCCCTCCGTGGTCAAATGAGTAACTGATTAAATATTGAAGCCATTTGAATCAATTATAAATTTGGGACTTCAGTTCTACATCAGAAATAATTACTTAAGTAAACATAAGTTACTTATATATGATGTTTTAACAACTTTGGGGAAATTTGTTGAGGGCTTCTACTTTAGAATTTAGGGAACTGCATATAGGGATACCCCCCTGGAACATGGATATCAGCTTCTCATTTACATTTTCCCCAAATAAGAATGATACGACTAACTTGTTACAAGTGATCTGTAACTCTTTTGATTCCAATCTGCCAAAACTACCAAAATCAAAGCGTTCATATCTAAATTAAAATATTCCATTATGGTTTTTTTTTCCTCTCCTTTTTTTTTTTTTTTTTTTTTTTTTTTTTTTTTTTTTCATTTTCCAAACATCATTTTAATATCGCAAAAAGTGATTTAACTAAATCCTTCAATATGTGTGATTATTTTCCAAACTGGTTGAGACACATACACTGTGAATTTCATTAAAAGGAAGGTCATTCAAAGGTTAATCCTTTTAATATAAATCAGCTCACCCCTCAAACCACCCATATTAATGTGTTCATATTTAAATTAAAATCTTCATCAAAATTTCATGAATAATATAGATTTCAGTTGGTCATTATGAGCGTGTCTATGTATGTATGTATGTATGTATGTATGTATATACATGTGTGTGTGTGTATAAATTATGATTTCTATTACAGACATAGGGTTTCAAATAGGGAAAGGGGTTAATTGATTAAATCAACCCCAGTATGTGCTTTGTACTTTACTTTATTGACTATTAAAGGATAAAAGGACAAGGTGACCTCGGGGTAAGATTTTTGAACTCTGAATGTAAAGGGACATAACTGACGACTGCAAAATACTTAGTCTGTACTTTACTGATTCTGCTAAGATTCTGGTGTAATGCACAAAGTTATCTGATATTTTAATAAAGCATGGCCACCACCTCTGAAGTTTTGATTCTGCTGAAAATTAATTAAAAATATGTAGTGATTTTTCTTTGTAATGAAGAGACTACCTAAGTGGTTTTTAAACAAATTTGATGCTCTGTCAATGTAGTTTTAGCTCTTTTTGATACCAGCTTCTTTGAGGTGTTTACTAGATCTATGATCCAAACCTTCTGCTTCGATGTGGTCTAAGTTTAAACTTATCTAAATTTCATGTTAGATTATGGTTTTAAACACCAGCTTAATAACCCTTTCTTTTATGGGCACAGGGCCTGGAATTTGCAGGAAGGGGCCTTGTTGACTGCATTGTTCCCAGTATTCAACTGGTACTTATTTTGTCAACAGAGAAAGGACGAAAGTCAACCATGGTAGCATTCAAACTCAGAAAGAAAAGACAGAGAAAACGTCGCTAAACATTTTGTCCACCTTATTTCTTTATTGCCCACAAGGGGCTAAACATAGAGGGGACAAACAAGGACAGACAAAGGGATTAAGTCGATTACATTGACCCCAGTGCGTAACTGGTACTTAATTTATCGACTCTGAAAGGCAAAGTCGACCATGGCGGAATTTGAACTCAGAACGTAACAGCAGACGAAATACCGTTAAGCATTTTGCCCGGTGTGCTAATGTTTCTGCTAGCTCGCCGCCACATTTTGTCCACCTTGTTAAAGATTCTGCGGCCTCATCGCTTAATAATGGCAGTTATTTTACTAAATTCTTCATTATTTTCAAAATTAATTTAAATGAAAGTGGTCCTTTATCGTTAGAAATATAAACGAAAGGGGAAGGGTTAAATCTGGAATTTAAATTTATTTACATGCTGGAAACTGTGATAGAATAATGAGGTTAACACTGCTGTTACGGTGCTGTGATGTTGTGTTCAGTTGTTGTATATTCCAGCTGAAAGAAATATCAGAGGCTTTTCTCTGTAGAAGACAAAACACAGCATTGATGTTATTGCAGTTGGGGTGGGGGTGTATGGGAGTGGTAGGTTCTAATGTTTTTCCCATTCAAAGAACCATAAACCACTAAGCATCACTTGCTATCTTAATCTGAATAAGAAGAGTGTCCAGTGATAATGTCCAGTGATAATGTGAGCTGATGACAAAGGTGTAGCCATGCAAAACCTCTATAATTAAAGCATGGGTGGATTGGTGAGTGGGGGTTTATTTATGTGAAGGGAGGAGAAAAGAGGGTGCACGGTGGTAATTTTTTGATTTCTTTGTTACCATCGTGAAATACCCAGTCTTTGTTCCAAGTAATTTTTAAATTAACAAAGAATTTATTTGAATTAACTTTATCAAGCTGGTATTTGAAACTTAAATTAACACAGAATTTTGACAGGTTTTGATTTCAATCACTTTAGGGACCAGGGATTTGTATCATAGAACTAGGGGTGGGAGTAGAGGTCATCTCAGTCAGATGGGTATCAAACGGGTTAATCTTAAGGACATTGGCAAATTTGGTGAAATTTATTTATGCGAAACCCTGGCTCTGTTCTGACCTCTTTCGTTCCTCTACGAAATTGACATTGTTTATAATCAGCGAAAATAACTTACTACTCTTTGAGGCTTAACAGCATGGCAGAAATGGTAAGGAGATGGTCTGAAAATGACTTCTAAGTATTTAGTTTCATCTCACAATGTTCTAAGTTCAAATTCCACTGGGTCGTTGACTTTTACTTCTGTTCTTCGAAGGTCAATTAAAGTACCAATATTTAAGAACCAGGTTAATTCATTTGGTTACAGCCACTCCCCTTACACAAATTGGGTGTCTTTTGCTATTATTGCATTTTTTTTTTTTTTATAAGTTTCAATTTTCAGAATGAGGAGTAAGAATTAATGGGTGTGGCTGG
>NC_068991.1:71211054-71212580 GCF_001194135.2 Octopus bimaculoides
TCTCTCTCTCTCTCTCTCTCTTCCTACTCACAGTTACAGAGTTGAAAGAGGAGGTAGAAGGCACCAGTAAAGTAAAAAAAAAAAAAAGGGTGGAGAGATAGGGGCTAAGGATAGGGATATATATATAATGTTACCCTTAGCACACCCCTGTATCTCCTTACTTGCTGCTGCTGCCGCCAAAGTACATACATATGGTTGTCTTTGTGCATATTAGGACTTTTGATTTTTGCTGTTCCACTACAGAACTGGAGAAACTAGGCAGGCAGTCAGTCATTCCAGCCTTCACTCTATCTATCTCCATCTCCACTTCCCCCACCTCTCTCTCTCTCTCTCTCTCACACACATTTCTCTGTATGTGGTGGTAGTGGTAGTGGTGGGTGTGGTTCACATGGAGGACAGGGCAAACGCCTGTCTTTATGCTCTCTCTTTCTCCCTTTCCACCTCTCTACTCCACCCTGCTTCTTTGGCAAGTTAATTTAAACTCCGTCCTTACCTTTCAGTCTGTAGTGGGAGGTGAGTTACATATTGGTGGTGGTACGGTGTATATGGTGGTGGGGGATAAAGAAATCACTTGACTTGGTAGCTACCACCACCACCACCGCCAATGTGCATCGCAGCCATCATTAGTTATCCTGTTTTATTACTCGCCACTTACCACGGGTTTTATCTGTGTGTGTGTGTGTGAATGTACTTTATGCTGTTGGTTTATGTGTGTTGGAAGTGTTTGTCAATTTTTAAATTTGTATTACACACAGATAGTTATAAAGTATCAGTCGAGTACTGGGTCAACAGTTTGAAACTAAACTCACTGTCCTCGAAATTGTTAGTCTTGTGTCCAAATTGAAAACCATTATTATAGATATTGGTAAAACAGTAAGCTGGCGGAATCGTCAAAGTGTTGGACAAAAATGTTTAGAGACATTTCATTCATCTCTCTACGTTCTGAATTCAAATTCCACCATGATCGACTTTGCCTTTCTTCCTTTCGAGGTCGATAAAATAAGTACCAGTTGCGTACTGGGGCGGAGGAGGTCAGTGTAATCGACTCACCCCCTCCTCGAAATTGCTGGCCTTGTGTCAAAGACGGTGGAGAGGGAAGTGTTGCCTTCTGGCAAGTTTGTTGAATGTTGGAAGAATGGTTGGTGTGAAAAAACCAATTTTGAGTATACACCTATGAAAATAAAAGAAGGGCCCTTTTCTCTGTTGATCAGGGACCCGTGGCATTTGTGGGGCCTCCCCTTTCCAGAGTTTTGATATTGTTTGTCATTGTTATTTATTGTTTACACGCGGAAAACCCTTTGTCTCGTGTTGTCACTTGTCATTTACTGTTTTGTTTATATCAGCCCTTGTGGCCAATAAAAGAAGAAATCATTATTATTATTATTATTATTATGCTTAAAGTTGAGTTTACTGGCAAAATCGTTATCGTTAGCATGATAGACAAAATGCTTGGCTGTATTTCATTCATGTTTCGTTCTGAGTTCAAATTCCACCAAGACTGTCTTTGCTTTTCATCCTTGCGGTGG
>NC_068991.1:71212949-71214630 GCF_001194135.2 Octopus bimaculoides
AAATACACACACACACATATATATATATATATATAAATATATCTATATACACAACAGGCTTCTTTCAGTTTCCGCCTATCAAATCCACTCACAAGGCTTTGGGCGACCCGAGGCTATAGTAGAAGACGCTTGCCCAAGGTACCACTCAGTGGGACTGAACGCGGAACCATGTGGTTGGTAAGCAAGCTACTTACCACACAGCCACTCCTGCGCCTATAGCAAAAAAAAAAAAAATATTGGTATTTGTAACATTGATGCATCTCCAAAGACTACCACCATCATAATAATCTGGAGATTGCATCGGTAACAAGGATGGCGGTGGGGAAGCTTGTACTTTTCTCTTACTTTTATTTATTTATTTTTAGTCCACCATATTATTGAAGTGGTAATAGTTATTGATGTACATTGACTGTTCATTTCTCTTCTCTGATTCCTTAGTTTGGTTTTCTGCCTTTATGTGTGTGGGCGTGTGTGTGTGTGTGTGTGGAACCATAATTCTTGGTGCCATATTTTAATCTCCTTTTGTTCTTGGGATGTTCATTTGATAAATCTTATTGAAGGAAAGGATTAATTTTTAATACTCCATAAAAACAAGAGACCCATATATTTTCAAAATTTTGTGTGTGTGTGTGTGCGCACATGGATGCATGCGTGCATGTACAAATGCATATACAAAATCCAGTTTTCTAAATCAGTAACTGTCGTGCTACTGCCACTCTCCATTTCTGAGGAATTACTCTATGGCAGACCGTACTTCAAAAGATGTCAGATGTCTTGGTGGTGGCGGCAGTGGAAGAAGTGGTGTTCTAGACAATCATCATCATCGTCTTCATCAGTTTTAACATCCACTTTTTCATACTTGCATGGGTCAGAAGGAATTCATTGATGCAGTGTTTTTAGGGTTAGAAACCCTTCCTGTCACTAACACTTCATTTGTTTCCAAGTAAGAGATGGAATTTCCCCCATGACCAGACATGTTTTCAGCAATGGTTAGAGACAAACAACATTCCTTTGTTACATATGATGAGCTTCTTTCAGTTTCCATCTACCAAATCCTCTCACTAGGCTTTGGTTAACTTGGGTCTATAGAAGACGCTTGCCCAAAGCACTCTGCTGTGGGACTGAACCTAAGACCACATGGTTGAGAGGCAAGCTTTTGTCATTATCATCATCATAACATGCTTTTTCTTTTCCATATTTGCATGGGTTGGACGGAATATTTTTCGAAGAGTTTCTATGGCTGGATGCCCTTCCCTGTCACCAACCCTCTCCTTTTTCCAAGTAAAGTAATATTTTCCCCACGTCCAGACACAAAAGATTGGAAAGAAAGGACACCTCTTGCATGGCAGTGACTCTCATTTACAACTAAGTCAAAGCAGGAAGACAGAAACACACACACACACACACACACACACATACACGCTTCCCTACTTTTTTTACTCAGAAAATAGAAGTACATTTTTAAACGGTGTCAAGCATTTGGTACCTCAGGCCATGTTTTTTCAATTACACACACACACACATACACATTGTTGACACAAGGCATCCCTCCCCCCACCTGATTTTCAATTTTAATTTCCAGTTATTTAGTATTCTTAAATGAATTACTGAATTTCAAAACTTTACTCAAAAATATCTTCCTTTATTATATTTTGGTCTGACATATTTTGCATCACATCTA
>NC_068991.1:71215724-71219018 GCF_001194135.2 Octopus bimaculoides
ACACACACACACACACACACACACACACACACACACACACACACACACATCTTGGATTTGAATAAATAATTGAAGATAAGAAATATAGTTTTTGCAGATTGTTGCAATGTCTATTCCTGATGGAAGAGAACCCCAAAATAAAATGGAAACTAAAGGGCTATAACTGTCACCACCACCCCCGTTTTTATCACCTACACCATCTCCACCACCGCCACTACCGCCGCCACCGTCACTAACAGAGGGGCTTCCTTGAGCAAGCAGAGGAACCTCTAAGCAGTTACTTGCCATGCTAGAAATAGCAAACAAATCAGACTACTCCTCACCTGTATTAAGTAAAAGGGGGGATGCTTTAATCAATATAGGCTCTTATTTTTGTGATGGTCATGGCAGGAACGTTTTCAATCACATGCCTACTTAATTAGGGCTTACTTGAGGCTGAACAACAACAACAACAACAACAGCAGCAGCAATCACTGTCATCATCATCATCATCATCATAACCATCCTTGTCACCATCGTCATTCTTAATCACATAATGATCAGTCATCATCAGTCATCATCATCGTGTGACTCAAATACTTTAGTCTGCACCAGACGTAAAAATGTGTCTCTTTACAACAGAGAAACAAAATAGATGGGAGGAAGAAGTGATGTAATATGGGTTTTGTGTCATCTTTCAGCCTCCGCTGTTTTTCTGCTGCCATAGCAGCAGCAGAACTCTGCACCTCCGCTGCTGCTGCTGCAGCAGATTTCAGTTCCCTACTACTGCAACACAGCAGTCTATACCACTCTATTGCACTGCTGTAACAGAACCCCATTCCCTATGATATATATATAAATATAATGAGATATATATATATATATATATATACACACACACACACACATATATACAACAGGCTTCTTTCAGTTTCCATCTACCAAATCCACTCACAAAGCTTTGGTCAGCCCGTCGCTATAGTAGAAGACACTTGCCCAAGGTGCCATGTGGTTGGTAAGGAAGCTACTCACCACACATCCACTCCTGCACCTATATATATATGTGTGTGTGTGTGTATGTATGTATATACATATATATGTGTATGTATGTATGTATATACATATATATATGTGTGTGTATGTGTATATATATATGTGTGTGTGTATGTATGTGTGTATATTTATATGTAATGATCAAACAAGTGCCATAACAAAATGATATGCACTCGGTATACTAAACATTGCCAGTTTATCTGTGTGTGTGTGTGTGTATATGTGCGCACACACACATACACACACCTGCCCACAGTTTGTGCACTCACTTCTAAACTTTGAGACGTTGATTAAAGCTTACTATTTGCGAGCGTTCCTGCATTGCTGAGTGTGTCTGCCTGTTGGTTTGTCTGTCTGTGTGTCTATTTACCAGCTGTTCTTAGTAACCAGCAGGACTAAATCTGATTAGATCCCTGGCTGTCTGCGTCTCTAACCATTTCTCTGGAACTTAATTATAGAGTTCGGTGGAAGTCTAATAGAAAAGTTGCAGCTAATCTGAATCTTGCCGATAGACCAAATATATATATGTGTGTGTTTTATCTACATACGAATGTAATTTTCATTTGGACATATGTTTGCATATGCGTGTGTGTATATATGTATGTATGTGTGTATATATAATGAAAGAGATGAAGGTGAGGTGTAAAGTTTTAATAAACCAGACACATAAGTATATCAGTATTAACATCAGTATGTGTGTATATATGTATGTAGATGCTTGTATATATGTATGTGCATCTATATATATATGTATGTATATGTGTGTATATATGTGTGTGTGTGTATATATATATGTGTGTTTGTATATATGTGTGTGTGTGCATAAATATATATGCGTATGTGTGTATAAATATATGTATGTGTGTGTGTATATATATATGAGTATATTTATACGAGCTAATGTGGCCGTAACTATGTATGTGCATCTATATATATATATGTATGTGCATGTGTGTATACAGATGTGTATATGTGTGTGTATATATATGTGTGTGTGTGTATGCATAAATATATATGCATATGTGCGTGTATAAATATGTATGTATGAGTATATTTATACGAGCTGTAATGTGGCCGTAACCTTAATGTAAGTCCTAATCTAAGAGAGAGATAGCAAGTCTTAGTTGTTTGTCTGTCAGCTTTGGAAAATCTTCACATCCTCTTATTAATACTGAATTTCATAAACCTTATCGTAGATGATGTGGTGGTACCATATATATATATATAATAGGCTGGTAGCGGTGTGTGGTTGGTACTCACTCTGTGGACATGTTCGTAGGCACCACCACCACCACCACTTCACCCCCATCCATAAACGTGTGCACACACACACACACACACATGTAGCCCACCTCCATCCCCCATCCCTGCTACCCTTAATTTGTCTCTGCTACACAAAAGAAGCACTAACCTGAATATTAAAATATAAATTGATGACTTTGTAGAGAAGGGGAAAATAAGAAAGGCAGGAAAAAAAAAAAAATGTTTTTTTTTTTTTGCCATTATTTCTACAGGCAATCTTCACTTGTCACCATCACCAACAACAACAACAGCATCATTATCGTTATCACCATCATCATCATCATTATGTACGATGTGCATTCGACTTTGTTTTATTTCTGCAGTTTCTCTTCAAAAACTCATATTGGAGACATTTCTTCATCATCGTTATTAGAATCATCATCGTCATTGTCACTTTTAGCGCCATCCCTATATAATCTCCATCATCATCATCATCATCATCATCATCATCACTATTATGATTAGTATTATTTTTTTCTGGGGTTTTTTTTCTGTTTTGTAACAAAACCCAAAATAATTTCTAGGTATCTCTGGCAATTTTCAGTTTTAATAATCTTTTTGTTCCTTTTTCTCTTTCTTTTATTTCCTTTTTTTTTAAAGGAAAAATCTCTTTTTTTTTTTGTTTGTCTTTTCACATCTTCTCCCTGTTTCTTTTTTCTTCTTCTTTACTCCTATTTCCCTTTTTGTTTCCTTTTTTTTCTTTACCTTTTTCTTCCTCGTAAAATTATCTTTATGGAAGCTTTGTCTAACAACTCTTTTGAAAAGTAAATTTTTCTAATTAAATTTCTCTTTCTCCCCCCTCCCCCCTCCCCCTCTCCCTCTACTACTGCTTCTCTTCTTTCACCTTCGCCGTCTCTTTTCTCCATCTCTCTTCTCTTTTCCTTCTTTTTAAATGAAATTAAACAAGGCATTTAAGACATTCTTCTACTTTCTTAGAATCAACTAATCAATAGATAACTC
>NC_068991.1:71219081-71223875 GCF_001194135.2 Octopus bimaculoides
GTGTGTACATATGTGCACATTCCCATATGTATGCCTAAACGTATCTGCATGTGTACATGCATCTGTATGCACCATTATTTATATATACAACACATATATACACACATATATATATACGGTATGTATGGCTTACATTTTGTGTCTTTTGAGAGATCATTTTCCCTTTGTAGTGTTTAAGCGATACATGAACTGTTTGTACTTCCAAAGAGCTCAACTGCGTGAGTTCAATTTAACATTTACCTGTGACACACCTGCAAAACGCGCTGTTTTAAATAGACATCAGCCAATTCTCACAGCTTTTTAAATTAGGTAGAGTGGAACAATGCTAGTTTATCTTTCTACAAAATCAATAACACCTCCATGGAATCGTACACAAATAATCCCAACAGCTGATACTTACCAATCCCCCAGTATAAAACCGGTACTTAACAGAGAATTAATGCCACGCTTTTTTTGTTTTTGTTTTTGTTATCTTTTACTCGTTTCACTCATTAGATTGCGGCCATGCTGGGGCATTGCCTTGAAGTATTTTTAGTCGAATGAATTGAACCCCAGAACTTGGAGGAGGGGATTTTTTAAACTTGGTATTTATTCTGTTGTCAAGGGGTGGGGATGGGGCAAACATAGCCACAAAGAAAGACACACACACGTGTATATATATATACATATTTATATATACAAGCTTCTTTCGGTTTCCTTCTACCAAATCTACTTACAAGGCTCTGGTCGGCCCATGACTGTAGAAGACACTTGCCCAAAGTCCTATGCACTGGGGCTGCACCTGGAACCATATGGTTGGAAGCAAACTTCTTACCACACAGCCACATGTTTTGGTTTTTTTTTTTTCTTTTTAATATCGGATGGCAACTAAATAATGTAGTTTGTAAAAACAATTCCTAACATAATAATTTAATCATGCATTTATTGAGAAGGTGTATGGTTGATTGTATTAAGATCCCTGTTACATAACTGGTACTTGATATTCCTAGCCTGGGTTTTTCCATAGCTCTTTGCATTGTAGCCTGTTGTTCTTCCCTTCTTGAGAATATCTTCATGAAAGATTATCTAAAATAAGGAAATTTAAGAACAGAATGCAGTGAATGATATGAATAGCATAAGCATAGGTTCTGCTGGGCCAGATATGCCATGAGGCACACAGGGAAAAGACGGACCCTTGCTGTTGCCAATGGTGTCCAAGAGATCAAGAATGGCCACTCGGATGGCTTCGACAATGATGGGAATTTAGTGAAATGGTTTGGGCCGCAATCAAGAGAGAACTGGAAGTGCATTGTGACAAGCAATGTATAACATCTGATAGTCTAGATGATACAGGCGATTCAAGTGATAAAGAGTACATATTTTATTTGACCCAGGGAGATGAGACAGTTGACTTTGACATAATTTGAACCCTGAACACAAAAGGAAATAACTGACTACCTAAAGGCTTTCTATTCTATTAATTCCGCTCTGTTTCACAATAGAAGTGCACCACTAATCGAGATGTTCATGCGTGTAAGAATATATTTGTGTATCTATCCATTTGGATGAGAAAATACATTTAGTTTTACACTTTTATTTTTTTATTTTATGTACATAGGTGCTAACAACCAATGACACACTCAGTTCTCTCCCTTTCTCCCACTCACTCATACACACACATGTACGCATGCCCACACACCATAATTATTTATCACACTGGAATGTTGTGCGTTGGGAAAGCCATTCATCCATGAATTAACTATGTGAAGATATCAGCTAGGTGTAAACCACACCCTGATTAGCAAACCAGTTATGTTGTTCCTTCAAGCTAAAATCTTAGAACCTAAAGAGGTCAGCAATTACAGCCCGACCTTCACACTAGTATGGACAGTCACATGGTGGTGATGGTGGGAGGGAGGTGCTATTCACCTTTTCCTTGTAAAGGATTTTAGCTTAAATAAACTATATATCTGTATAGACACACATACATATACACACACATATATATATATATATATATATATAAAATCTGTTAAGGGTTTGCAGAGATAGGATGTAATCTTAGTAGATATAACTAGTATTGATTTTACTGTAATAGGAAGGGCTGAGTGTCAGCCAACCTTGAGCCTTCTTTTCAAAGCATTACCACACACTCTATTACCATTACCAGTCTCTCTACTTGTTGACTAACCAAATTAGTTGCTGTTATTAGTATTTAGCATAGGGTGGTGGGTTTGTAGGCTCGTCAAAGACTAAACAAAATACTTTGCAGTATTTGGTCAGAGTTCAAATCCTGCCTGGGTCAGTTTTGCCAATCGTCCTTCCAAGGTCTATAAAATAAAATGGCCTGTCAAATACTGACATCAGTTTAATCATCTCCCTTCTTCTCCCACCCATCCACGCACAACCTAGTGATAAACATCAAATCCATTCCTCCAAATTTCTCGTCTACATGATTACTTAAGATAATGGTTTCTTATGTAGGGTAGCAATCAAGAATTTTAGAGAGGATGAGTGAATGGAATCAACCCCAGTACTTGACTGGTATTATTTGATTTTATCACCCCCTGAATGAATGAAAAGCAAAATCGACTTCAGTACAAGTTGAACTGTGAACGTAAAGGACCAGAACAAAATAATTTTAAGCTCTCTGATGCTTTAACATTTCTGCCGATCCACTGCCTTTTTCTAAAGTTTACAACACCTAGGTTTCCCAAGCAGCCAGGGCATCCTTCATCTTTCTTTACCAGACAAGAACTTGTGTTTTTCACATGATGTGACCATAAACCTCCAATATCGGAAAATTTTATGGAGTCATTGACAAGAGTAATAAGTAAATAATTGTCTGTGAGATAAATTGATCCAAATATTTTAGAAACACAAGTTAATTTGTTCTCTGTATATTATTATTATTATTATTATTATTTTTATCATTATTATTATTATTATTGCTACTACTTCTTCTTCTTTATACAATGTAGTGGTATGGAATAAATTGAAATTCTTCCAACAGGAAACAGGTGCAGGTTTTAAATAAATAGAAATAAAAAAATTTTGGTAAAAAAAAAATGTAGAAATAAATAGATAAATAAATAAGCAAAAAATAACAAAATCCTGAAATTTAGTCTTGAAATAAACAAACAAGATCAACCATACAACCGCCCAACCAGCCAACATCTGAGATTGAGTTTCTTTTAGAATTCCCAGCTTATATTCCACAGAAGCATTATCAGTTCATTGAGAAAACTGTGTGGAGCAGAGAGATTTCTGCTTGTCGTAGCAAGGAATCACTTGTTTTAATCAGGACTATAGATTAACTCTAGTTAATTCATCAGGCTAATCAAACTAATTTTGGTTAGATGCTTCTAAATTCTTTGAGCCATAGATGTGTGTAATTTCACTGAACCAGGTTCAAGACAGGTGGATGAGCAAGATAGCTATTAATTAGATCACTGTATTTCAATTATCCCAATCACTAACAGTTGTTCCTTTCTGAAGCCACTTTAGCCATCCTGGGACATGCATTCTTTGTGCTCCTACCTTGTACCTCCCAGAACAAGCTGCACGCTTATTACTGGTTGTACCAGCCTTTGGTAGGTACTGCAGTGTATTTTTGAAACAGACTCCTACCTAAGGCCTAAATGCATTCCTTAAAGTGAATGTGACTTGTCTAGTCTTTCAAACTTCTTTCAGCTTTACTGTTTAATCCTCTTAGGTCCGCAAGTACTTGTGATATACTGGGGATTAATATAATTCACTTTGCTTTGTCATTTGTATCCATTCTGTATTTTCTCATTTGTAACTTGTCTTTGTGTCTTTCTCTTGTGTGACACATCTTTGTATCTTGCACCTGTGACTACATATCTCAACTTCAGTTATGACTTGTCTTTCCATTTTGTTTGTGATATTGTTGAAATACTCTCTTTCTCTCTCTCTCTCTCTCTCTCTCTCTCTCTCTCTCTCTCTCTTTCTGTCTCTTTCTGTCTCTCTCTCTCTTTAGTTGTCACATCCACTAATGATTTTCTTTTTCCTTTTTTTCTATTTCTAGGTAAGTATCCAGATGACATTTTCGACTTTGGAATGGATTTTTAAGGATTCTATTATTCCTCTTCGCTACAAATGGCATCTTGCTACATCAGATAAGAATGTTTACATATATTTACTCCTTCTCTCTTACTCCCTCTCCCTTTCCCTCTCTCTCTCTCTCTCTCTCTCATTTTATGGTGTATAGCCCCAACAGTTTCTATGTCTGTCAGTCTTTCTAGCAACATGTCCTCCTCTCTCTCAATTTTATGCGTTTTTTATTTCAAACCTGAATTTTTCCCATCTGTGAGTATCAAGGCAAACATACAGACAAGATGGCAGGCTGGAGGTGGGTTCAGTTGTTTCCATCTCGACACCTGTAGCAGCACTGTGTTCATGACATGGTTCCATATTTTCGAGTGTACCCTTAGCAGTTGATGTGGTATTACAATTCCAGGCTACCAATCAACACCTGGGTTGACAGTTCAAATCCTATCATTTGCCCGGTGATGTATTTATCTTCCTCACTGGCTCAGTCCATCTGGCTGCTAATAGGTATTACAACATACAGTGGCACCAATGAAAAATTAACGACTGCAGCTGTAGGTTTGCCTTTTTCCTAAAGCCTTAACATCTGATATAGATGGAGTAGAGGCCAGGTTTTTCTTTCCCTAACATACATACACTATATCAGCAGGGGTCAGCAAACCAGGGTAAATTACCCCAAGTGGGATAAAAATGAAATTTTGGTGGGTAATGAGGTATTGTTAGATATATATATATATATATATA
>NC_068991.1:71224002-71227234 GCF_001194135.2 Octopus bimaculoides
AAAGCCTAGCCAGGCTCATGGGCCTGGTTTCCTGGTTTCTATGGCTTATGTGTTCCCCCACCCAGCTGTACAGGACGCCAATCCATCGCAGTGTTACTCAAGAAACAGGAAGAAAGAGTGAGAGAAAGTTGGGGCGAAAGAGTACAACAGGGGTCGCCACCACTCCCTGCCGGAGCCTCGTGGAGCTTTAGGTGTTTTCGCTCAGTAAACACACACAACACCGGGTTTGGGAATCGAAACCCCGATCCTCCGACCGCGAGTCCGCTGCCCTAACCACTGAGCCATTGCACCTCCATTATATATATATATATATATATATAAAGTAAAATTATATAAAAAATACTTTCCTTATTTACGACAGAAATTTTTCTTCTGGCACCACCACACCTGTCCACTGTAATGGACATGTCAATAGACTCATACAGATTCACTAAACCTTTTGAATTCAAGGAATCTATGGTTTTCTTTCTTTCAAACGAAGTGGGGGTAACGTCAGCATAAATTTATTTTGGGGTAATTGGTTTTAAAAGTTCCCCGACCCCTGGTCTAACAGGAACACAGAGTTATTAGGTTGTTTCCCTGTTATCAAATATTCTTAAAACTCACTTCCTGCTCTACCTGCCAACTCTCTATTCTGATTAATCACCACCACTATCATTATTATTATTATTATTTTTATTGTTGTTGGTGTTATCTCTCGTTGTGTAATTTACCAGCTGTAATGTATAGGTGTAATTAATGACCAAAAGCTGTTATGATGTACTCAACCCCTTTCATATCTAGACTGGTGAGCTTATTAACGCTTGATCGTTACTGCCGTATTCTTCTGTAGCTTTAATTAGATGCACTTCATAATTACCTCACCACCAACTTCTAACCGCTGACCTTTTGACCGTCTATAAATACACCTTCGTACTTTCTCTTCTTGTTAGTTTTGTAAGACATTGATATACATGTTACTACACACACACACTTTCGGAGGTGTTGGTCACATGTAAAAGAGCATCATTCGAGCGTGACCGATGCCAGTGCCACCTGACTGGCTTCTGTGCTGGTGGCATGTAAAAAGCACCCACTACACTCTTGGAGTGGTTGGCATTAGGAAGGGCATCCATCTGTAGAAACCTTGCCAGATCAGATTGGAGCCTGGTGCAACCTCCCAGCTTGCCAGTTCTCAGTCAAACCATCCATTCCATGCCAGCATGGAAAGTGGACATTAAATGACGATGATGATGATGTCACAAGGGTCATCTCAGTTGGTGGCTAAACTGTTTGGTTACTCTATCACCTTATCTCTCTTCCTCTCTTACTATATGTCTCTCTCTCTCACTCACTCACGCACACACACACACACAATTACTCATTCAGTCAATAACATTGACTTATTTCCAATAAATTTATTCAATCTAGACTAGTTACGGAGCACATTGAATGGCACACCTTATAAAAAAATTACCTAGAATTGTTTTAGTAACACTGCCTGTCTGATTGATGATGAGCTATATCTAATGGAACTTGCTTCTCAAAAAGAAGATTGCTGATGTCCAATGTTGACTGAAGATTTGATTATAGAGAGAAGTGGTTGGTTCTTAACCCTTTCGATACAAACCCGGCTGAAACTGCCTCTCGCTCTGTAGTACAAATGTCTTGTTTTCAAAAGCTCTGAATTAAAATCTTCCACCAAACTTTAGTCACAATTTATGTTCCTAACACTAGCTTTATGATAACTAAGTTATTTTACTAAATTCTTTGTTATATTTAGAATTAATTGAAAGAAACACAGAGCATCTCAACAGAAATATGGTAACAAAAGGGTTAAACCATCGCCATTTATGTCTGATGGTCAGTCTTTGGAATGACCATTCTATAGTGCTTAAAGATTTTTTTGCTTTGTCTCCTGTTTCCTTTTCATTGGCTTCAGATTGTTCTCAGATCAAACACAGACTTTCTGTGGTGTAACTTTTGTAAAATTATTTTGGTAGATAATTCTCTAAGTTTTAAATTATTAGGGTCCATTTGAGATAAAGAATTATTCTTTTCTACTCTAAGCATAAGGCCTGAAATTTTGTGGGAGGGGGCCAGTTGATTAGATCAACCCCAGTATGCAACTGGTATTTAATTTATCAACCCCGAAAGAATGAAAGGCGAAGTCGACCTCGGCAGAATTTGAACTCAGAACATAAAGACAGATGAAATACCGCTAAGCATTTTGCCCAGCGTGCTAACATTTCTGCTGGCTCGCCGCCTTGAGAGATAAAGAATTATTGGTGATCTATCTGTGATCTGCAAATGCTAAGTTTCTTAACCCCTTTGTCACCATAATTCTTTTGAAATACCCTGCCTTTGAAAATAATGGAGAATGAGCATTGAATGGTGATAAATTTTATCTTTATTGATCTCATATTTTGAACTTAAATTAACTTAAATTTTGATGGAAGGTTTTTTTTAAACTTAAATCACTACAAAAAAGGTGTTTGTGGCATTGAACCGGGAATGGGTATTAAAAATTTATAGCAAACATCTTCATAATTCCCTTCAATACATTTGAGTCTGGTTATTGTCCTCTGCTAATATGTTGTTCTGTGAGTTGTAGGCGGCTGCGATTTATTTTCTTACGGGTGAATCGAAAGCATCTGTGTTCATTCCTTTTCGCCGAAACAAAACCACAAGATGTGATGTAGTTTGAGAATGCTGTGCAACTTAGCGCCTCTTTTGTCTGCATTTACCGTTTCTATTGCAATTGGCTTCTGTTTGGCTCTTAACTGCACTGATTAACACTGTACAATTGGTATCATGGGAAGCAAAGGGCAGTGGTAGAGTGTATACGGATAACTAGCCCAGGGGTCCACCTGTGATGTAAGAAGAAGGAATCTATTGATCCACACTGGAACCCAGGCTAATTTGGGATCGTTAGAGTAAGTGGTGGGAGGTATAACATCTGTGGTCAGCAATGGCTGTGTTCCAGCAACACAGCATGGCACCTTGTTCAGTGTGAACACAGAACAAATGATGACAGCTCAACTGTAACTTGTTTTAATTCATGGCTGTTGGCCTGCAGCAGTACATACAGCTTTGCTTACCAATTCTTTTATCATCATCATCATCATCATCATTATTATTATTATTATTATTTCTTTGGTTTTAGTTTTTTTTTCTCTTTTTCCTTGTCTGTCTGTCTGTCTCTCTCTCTCTCTCTCTCTCTCTCTCTCTCTCTCTCTCTCTCTCTCTCTCT
>NC_068991.1:71227935-71231205 GCF_001194135.2 Octopus bimaculoides
TCTCTCTCTCTCTCTCTCTCTCTCTCTCTCTCGCCCCCCTCTCTCTCCTTTACATTGATGAGATCTACTTCTGCCGCTTTAAAATCATGTCCACGAGGAGGGTCCTGTCTCTATGGTTTGTTGATGTTCGTCTTAAAAATGTCGAGCATGTTCATTTTTGGTAAGCAGGAGTAACTCTCAAAATACTCCACTCTCTTAGAAATCTCATCTATTTGTAATAATTGTACCAAAAGCAAAAGACAAAAAAAAAACTATTCAAAAGCAAAACAGAAAATTCTAGAAATGCTATGAGCTTATGGCGGGGAGAGAGGTACTATCATTTGTCCCTTTATGTTGATCAGGGTGATCATAAAAACCAGGTCTCAAACCCTGGTGTACAATTGCCTTTTTCTCTTTCTTTCTTTTTGTTACTGCATTAACAAGAATTCATAAATTAGTGATATTATACCTCACGTGTGTGTTTAACCCTTCAGCACTTTATCTGGCCCAAATATTCTATCTTTTCTCCTTCAAACTGACTAGATCTGGCTTCTCACATCATTGAAATTTTTGAAGTTATGAGATAATTCATGATAAATTCAAAGCATTGTGAATAAATAAACATTACATTTGTCAGACCAATCTGAACACTAAAGGGTTAAAGACGAGGTGCATGGCCTAGTGGTTAGTGTATCATGCTCTTCAGTAAAACACTCTGTTTCACATTGCTCCAGTCCCCCTCGGCTGTAATTGAGTAACCTTGCTCTGCACTGGATCCTCATTCAGGGCGAATGTTGTATTTTTCTTCCTCCTCTCCTTTAAACTTTTATCCTTATTCTATTGATCTCTTGCTGACAACCCCATGCCAATATCTACACATGTTAATGTATTGAACTATTAATTGAACTTTGAAAATATTACAGCTTCCATGAAACTAGCTGGAAAATTGTCCCAAAACATCTGCGAACAACTTGATAGAGTATTACATCCAGGCACCCTTCGCATTGATGAAGAATTGCATTCTCTTACATTACAGAAGTTGCGTTCATTAAAATTTTCCCTTAACAAGGAGTCCTGTAATGCTCTTATGTACTCAAGGTTCCCCTCTTTAGGCCAGTAAAGTTCCCCGACCCTACTTTATTGTCAGATCTTAAACATAGATAGACATATAGGTGCAGGAGTGGCTGTGTGGTAAGTAGCTTGCTTACCAACCCCATGGTTCCGGCTTCAGTCCCACTGCATGGCACCTTAGGCAAGTGTCTTCTACTATAGCCTTGGGACGACCAAAGCCCTGTGAGTGGATTTGGTAGACAGAAACTGAAAGAAGCCCGTCGTGTATATATATGTGTGTGTGTATCTGTGTTCGTCCCCTTAGCATTGCTTGACAACCGATGCTGGTGTGTTTATGACCCCGTCACTTAGCAGTTCGGCAAAAAGAGACCGATAGAATAAGTACTAGGCTTACAAAAGAATAAGTCACAGGGTTGATTTGCTCGACTAAAGGTGGTACTCCAGTATGGCCACTCAAATGACAGAAACAAGTAAAAGAGTATAGATTTAATTAGGTTAGGTTTGGTTACATGTTATATGTTAGTCTCCTGCATGTGGATGGATTTAATCTGGATATATCTGTGTGTCTATGTGTATATTTATGGTATCTGTGTGTGGGTGTATAATGATGATTAGGTACGTGTGTCCGTGAGGGATATTACATTTGCATGTCAATCTATTATATGCGTGTATGTGTTAGATCAGGTGTGTGTATGTATGAGAGAAAGAGAGAGAGAGATGATCAAAGAAAATAAATCATCATCATCATCATCACTCACTGCAGCAACAACAACAGGTGTAATAACCTTTCCCTCTGTCCCTTTCTCTCTCTCTTTCTCTCTTTCTCTCTCTCTTTCTCTCTTTCTCTCTCTCTCTCTCTCTCTCTCTCTCTCTCAGTATTTGGTTACCTTCAAATGCAATACACTAACACACCACACTGCTGTTCCATAGAAGAAAGGTGGACCAGAATCTGTACTCAATAATCTATTATGTTGATTTTAATTTCATTCAGAATCTATTTTTGTGTTAAATATTCAATTGAAATTTCTTTTCCGATATCAATATTGAAGAAATTCAATTTGACTACAATGCAATTATATTTTCGCTCATTACCATAAATATAAATAAGTTTATAGATAATCTCATTTCGATATACGTAACTACATCTAAATCCAGCAACTACAGAAACTTGCTTCCATTTTCTGTGCGACGTTTTTGAGAATCTGCTCTGAAAGTGATAATGGAAGATACTCCGATTCCAGACGCAGTCATCATCATCATCTGCTTGTATGGGGTTGGGTTAGGGTTAGGGTTAGGGTTAGGGTTAGGGTTTATTGAACCGATGCCCTTCTTGTTGCCAACCCTCACAGTTATCAAGAAAATTGTGTGTGTGTGTACAGCACTAGGAAGGGCATCCAGCTGTAGAAACCAAGCGAAACCAGACTTTGGAACCTTGTGCAGCCCTGGCCTTGCCAGTTCCTCTTAAGCCATCCAACTCGTTAATACCAGCATTGTTGTTGGCACTCCGTCGCTTACAATGTCGAGAGTTCCAGTTGATCCGATCAACGGAACAGCCTGCTCGTGAAATTAACGTGCAAGTGGCTAAGCACTCCACAGACACGTGTACCCTTAACGTAGTTCTTGGGGATATTCAGCGTGACACAGTGTGACAAGGCTGACCCTTTGAATTACAGGCATAACTGAAACAGGAAGTAAGAGTGAGAGAAAGTTGTGGTGAAAGAGTACAGCAGGGTTTGCCACCATCCCCTGCCGGAGTCTCGTGGAGCTTTGGGTGTTTTCGCTCAAAAAACACGCACAACGCCCGGTCTGGGAATTGAAACAGCGATCCTATGACCGCGAGTCTGCTGCCCTAACCACTGGGCCATTGCACCTCCACTCATACCAGCATAGAAAACAGACATTAAACGACACTGATGACACACACACACACACACACATATACCATGTTTGTGTATATCAATATATATGAATGTATGTATGTATATATCATCATCATCATCATCATCGTTTAACGTCCGCTTTCCATGCTAGCATGGGTTGGACGATTTGACTGAGGACTGGTGAAACCGGATGGCAACACCAGGCTCCAGTCTGATTTGGCAGAGTTTCTACAGCTGGATGCCCTTCCTAACGCCAACCACTCAGAGAGTGTAGTGGGTGCTTTTACGTGTCACCCGCACGAAAACGGCCACGCTCGAAATGGTGTCTTTTATGTGCCAC
>NC_068991.1:71233025-71236905 GCF_001194135.2 Octopus bimaculoides
GTTTGTCTAAAATTTTAGCATTTTTACTCTTCCACATTGAATGTTCTGAGAAAACACAGACACAAACCATGTATGCGTGTGTGTGTGTTTGTATGTATGTATGTATGTATGTATATATATATATATATATATATATATATATATATATATATACACACACACGCACACATACTCAGTCACATATATGCACGGACATACATGCATGCAAACATACATATGCACACACACAAAGATACATGCTCATCACACATAGATGCACACGCACACATTCTTCCCCTTCTCTCTCTCTCTCTCTCTCTCTCTCTAGGCTGTTGGTGCGATGACAGGGTGCTTTGCACAAGGTCTCAGCAAAACTTCCACTGAATCTGGTTGGAATATATTAGAATGTTAAGAAACTTGGCCAAATAGCACAAAACTCTTCTGCTCAAGGCTCCATCAGTTATACTAACCATACACTGATATACCATATTTCCCAGCATACAAACCAACATAGTATAAACGTTCAAACATCATTATTCTCTTTCCAATTCCTGCTGCGCTATTTCACATGAAATTTTTAGTCTGAAAGATTTGACTTGTATACCAGAAAATAGGGCACGTATAATTTGGTAGAAGAAATTTACCCATGGTTCTGTACCGTGGCACCAAATTCAAAGCTATGTGATTATGATGAAACGTCTTGACCACATGGTCCATTTTGTGTCCATTTAAAATTCTGTCCCTTAATCCAGGAAGTATAATTCCGCTCACCCCCAATCAGTCTAGAAAACTCAACGTGTATAGAGTCTTTCTTCATTTGAGATTTATTGAAGATTTATCTCTGAAAAGAGCTACCAAAATTAATTCTTTTGTTACAAACCTGCTTGTGACTGCCTCTCATTCTACAGTACACAATAATATCTTTGCAACATACTCAGCATATATCATTGCAATGTCAGAGGCTACAGTGGCCATCTGAGCAAAAGATCCCATTATAGACATATTGTTAAGAATGCTCAAAGGAGCAAAATTGTTCCCTGAAGCATCTGCGAGAGTGACAGATGTGCATTTCACAGTTATTGAGGCTTGTCAATGCCACATTCTCAGATTTTAAGTATATCGTATAAAGATATTAATCTAGAGTTGCTTCCATTGATTGCACAATTTGAATACAAAATAATGTTTTAACCCTTTAGTGTTTTAAACCAGTCATATTTGGACCAAATATATTTGCTGTTGTATATTTAAACCAACCGTGTCCAGTCTCTCGTGTACCCTACAGTGTTATTGTAGAAACATACAATCACCTCATTGAAATCTCGAAGCTATGAGATTTGATGGAAATGAAAGTTTAGTTTACTAAAACACTCCGAATACTTGATTTTCAAAGTTAATTAAGCCACATAAGGTGGCAGGTCAGTGTATTTACTCTCTTTTACTTGTTTCAGTCATTTGACTGCAGCCATGCTGGAGCATCGCCTTTAGTCGAGCAAATCAACCCCGGGACTTATTCTTTGTAAGCCCAGTACTTATTCTATCAGTCTCTTTTGCCGAACCGCTAAGTGACGGGGACATAAACACACCATCATCGGTTGTCAAGCAATGCTAGGGGGACAAACACATACACACACACACACACATATATATATATATATATATATATATATATACAATGGGCTTCTTTCAATTTCCGTCTACCAAATCCACTCACAAGGCTTTGGTCAGCCCGAGGCTATAGTAGAAGACACTTGCCCAAGATGCCACGTAGTGGGACTGAACCCAGAACCATGTGGTTGGTAAGCAAACTACTCACCACACAGCCACTCCTGTGCCTATATTTCATCAGAAATATAGTAAAGAAAGGATAAGGATGAACCCTTTTGTAACCATATTTCGGTTGAAATACACAACCTTTGTTATAATTAATTTTGGAAATAATAAAGGATTTAATAGAATCTCTTTATCGTTATTAAAGCGGAATCTGGAACATAAATTAACAGGAAATCTTAAAGGAAGATTTTAATTTCTATCACTTAAAATCTGGAAGTTTATAACATCGAAATTGAGGTGGTGTTGCATTGTTTGGTATCAAACGGGTTAAAGTTTCAAATCTTTCTTGAAGCAAATGTGGTCATCTCACAATGATTTGAAAAACTTGGGTCAACTGGGACCATCCAAACAGTTTATTAGACAAAACTCCTTATAGAGGGCAACCTAGAGGGATAACTTTTATAAAACCATATGACTGAATCTCTCCGAGAACTACGTTAAGAGTACACGTGTCTGTGGAGTGCTCAGCCACATGTGCGTTAATTTCACGAGCAGGTTGTTCCGTTGATTGGATCAACTGGAACCCTCGTCGTCGTAACCGACGGAGTGCCACATCATCATGTAGAGAAAACTTAGTTGTTTGTTTTTTTTTTTTTTTTTTTTTTTTTTTTTTTTTTTTTTTTTGTTTGTCTTTTTCTTTTTGCTTTGAAAATATCGGATATTCTTAGATTCAGAGTTTCCTACAATGGTTAGTTGAGCTTTCTTCATGGTAGTGGCTGTTGCTTAGATTCATGTGGGCACTGATCTATTAGACTTAATCTCTTAATAGATTCCAGTTGTAACCACCCAGTCTCCCCCACCTCAGTCCCAAATATAGTATAGCTAAGACTACATTATCCAATGTCACTTAAGGGGCTATTTGGCTATTATTTCTAACAGGTAAAGCAATCACACTGGATTTCATTTGTCGGTATCATTGGTGTTTATTCAGCAGAATATTGACTGAATGTGTCCCAACAGTAACCATCTTTAGAGTCTAAGATTTATATTGTCAAATAAGGTTGTTGTTTTTTTGTTTTTATTATTATAAATGGTTCTTGTAAGAATTGGTCCTTATTTTTTGCAAACCAGGTAACTAGACAGAGGCTTGCTTTTTGGTTTGTCTTCAATATTTACTTTCTATGTCAGCTAAACATTTCGTTCTGCTAAAGAATGATTTTTGTTTTTTCGTTTGTTTGGCTTTTTTTTTCCCAGCTTCATTTGAACAAAACCATATCTGCTGTGATGGCACACAGAATGTGTGATCCAGAGATAGAGATAGGCGAGCTAGAAAGATAGACAGATAGACGAATTGAAGGATTGTAATGTCTCGCACAAGCAAAATGGTGTGTGCTGCTTAAGGTGTATCGTTTAGACAACTTTAATTTATCTAGATGAAAATGTAGTGTGAGGTTGAGGGTGTGGGGCTGGTTAAAGTGTGGCACAGAAAAGAAGAAGAAAAAAACTGATGGGAAATGAAGAACAAGATGGTGGGTGGATATAAGGCAGAAGCGAGAGAAATGTCTCTAGGCAGGGAAAAAAAGGGAGATTTTAATAACAAGAGAGAGTAAGGTTATCCCTGATGGATGGGGCTAGAATTATTGATCAATAAAGATGCTAGGAGTTTTGTTTATTTATTTCGTTCATTTTTTTTTTTTAATACATCACCAGGTTTAAACAAGAAATGGCATTTTATATGGAGAAGAGGAATTTTTCTTTTTTCTGTTTTTGTTTCTTCGTTTTTTTTAAACTCAAAGATTCATTATATTGGAAGGAAAATCATGTAGATAAAAACACTCTGGTTTAAAATATGGCTGCCTGCTGTATGTGTATATGTGTATATATATATATATATATGTGTGTATTTATATATGTATGTATGTATGTGTGTGTGTATATATATATATTTTTCCATAAAACATATGAAAGAAAATATGTTAAATTTAAACTGAAGTAGCCCCATTGCAGGAAAAATTAATAAGACTGCAAGCTTTCAGAGAGCGGGAGTGTGTGTTTGTTTGTGTGTGTGTGTGTGTGTGTGTTTTATCTCCAAGGATGGTGCAGTAGAATGTGGCATTGGCCTGAGGGTGGT
>NC_068991.1:71237564-71244838 GCF_001194135.2 Octopus bimaculoides
CCTCCACTCTCTTTCTCTCCAATTTACATTCTACAGAACTGAAGTTTTGATGGACTCAGCTTTTGATGTGGTTCTTCTGCAACTCTACCAGAAGACAATATTAGCAGTTCTAAAGTCGCTTGGGAAGAATAGGGACTTAGAAATGAACAAAATAAATAATTATTTCAAATTTATCTGGCCTGATTAAATTAACAAAGACTTCTTTTACTTTCATATTCTTTATTTTTCATTTCCTTTTTTTCATTTTTTTTTTTTTTACAGTTATTGTGTTGGCTAATGTATTTTTACAATACATAAGAAAAAAAAATTTTTTTCACAAAGTAAATTGAGTCTATTATTTTTTTTTCTGCTGAAAAATGTATTTTTATTTTCAAATAGTGTTTTTTAGAAATATATTTTGTATTGCGTGTCTGTTTTCTTCTCCTCTTATATCTCTCTCTTCCTCATATATATATGTATATATATATATGTATATAGTTAAAATTATGTAGGACACAATTGTTCTTTTAAAACCATTCCACTCTTTTGAAAGTCACATTCAGATGAATCATACAGTAAAATATCTTGGACTGTCTGTGAGTGAATGGTTATCCAGCCATCCTTGCTGGCCTCCTGAACTGTTGTCTGTGCCGACTTCCATTGCTCTAAGTAGGTGATGGACATCTATCACCCTACGTGGGATGCTGAACTTTGACATGTCCCTTATCTTCATGGTAGAATTATGAACCCAAAGGTGTCGCCCTCTGAACAGCTATGGCAATCATGATGCACGATTCTTGAATTGTGTTCTACATTTTAGCCAATCCCTGAACAACGAAATGACAGGAGTCAGTGTAACAGGGTTAGGAGTCCCCTAACCATGAGGACTGAACTAGCTACAGTCCCAGCGATGATGTAGTAGTCTTTTTGCTATTGCTCAACATGTAAGAAGGAAACATGTGTGACTACATTCAGACAGGATGGCCAAGAATGGAATCCTCATCATCTAACAACCCATTGTCCATACTTTGCATGGGTCAGACTGAATTTGTTGAGGTAGATTTCCTATGACTGGACGCCCTTCCTGTAACTAGCCCTCACCTTGTTTCTAAGCAAGGTAATGTTTTTCCATAGCTGGACAAGGTTTTTCATGGAAGAGTGAACATGAACAACACTGTTTATATGATGATGATGATGATGATGTTTATTTACAACCATCACATGATATGTAGAAGAGGGATACAATGCATGCAAATACACACACACACATACAGATGCATTAATGGGCGTCTTTCAGTTTCCCTCTACCGAATCCACTCACAAGGCTTTTTCACCAGCTCACCCAAAGTGCCTGTTCTGTGGGACTGAACTCAACACCGAATGGTCAGAGAGCAAGCTTCCCAACGACACATCTACACTTGTGCCTTTGTTTATATATTAGTCTGCTTATTCAGGGTCCATCTGAGGCTGACCAGTGATCACCAATCTGTTTACTTCTGTGCTCTCAAGCCATAAACCGTCTTTTCTAAGTAGATTTGGTACTTGAAGCAGTGGTCAAGCTAATTGTCACCACCAAATCAACACTTACACAAACATACATCCTTGCACACAAGCACACCTGTTCTGACATTATAGTCTAAATTAGACCACTTAAAAAAGGTCCATCCCGGATACTTTCTGGTTCAACACACAAATGATGGTACAATGACCGGAAGAGAAATTCTCAGCAATATCTACCTTACTCTTGGAAGAATTTAAAATCAAAACAATTGGGAGTAAATATGTATGTACCTGTACTAATTATCTGAGGTTTTTAGAAACCGTTGTGTCCTTGAGCAAGGCACTTCATTTCACACTCCTCGAATCTATTCATCCATAGTATTGCATCAGCCAGGTGCTGGTGCAACACTTCCTCCCTCCGACTGTCATATTCTGAATTGTCCACTAGATCAAGAGTATCTGTCTTCTCGGTACTATACAGGTACCTAAAAACAATAGAGAGCACAAGGCCTTACTCACTCATGAATTATTATTTGTTGTTGAGCACTGGGGTGGGGTCAATGTTATCAACTTACCCTCTCCCCTAAAATTGCTGGTTATGTGCCCATAGCAGAAACGATTATTATTATTATTATTGAGTGCAAGGAAAAAATGCCTGACAGAATGATTAGAACTTCAGAAAAGCTGCTTTGCAATATTTCCTCTGGCTTTTTAAATTCTGAATTTAAATGGTGCTAAGGTGAACTTTGCCCTTCATCTCCCCCTGGGGGTTGATAAAATACCAGTCAGGTACTGGGGGTTGATGGTATTCATTAACCACGTTCCTCGAACCATTTCCATTATTGCAATTATTATTATTATTATTATTATTATTATTATTATTATTGACCGTTTAGTGTTTAAACTGACCATATCCAGCCCTAGTATTCTACATGTTCTGCGTTCAAACTGGCCATGTCTAGCCTCTTACATCTAAACTGCATTGACATCCTCAAAATAATCACATTATTGAAACCTCAAAACTATAAGATTATACAGGATGAATTCAAAACAATTTGCGTAAAAAAGCCTTATATTTAACAGAGAAATCCGAACGCTAAAGGGTTAAGGTGCGTAGCTGGCAGAATTGACAGGCATTGGGGGGGGGGGTCGTTTCCGTATTTGTTCCAGTTCTTTACTCTGTGAGTTCAAATCTTGTTAAGGCCAGCTTCGTTTTTCTTCCATCTGCGATTTGCCAAATGAAATACCAATGAAATACTGAGCCAAATTGTATCAGTCAACCCCACCACACCACAAAAATTTTTTGACCTTGTTCTTAAATTAGAAACAATTTAAATTATTCGAATACTGAACAGAATGCCTTGTGTTTCCTTTCAAGTCCTGCTTTAAGTTGAACGATGCTTTTTATTCTTTCAAGAATAGAGTACCAGTGAAATAAAGAAGTACCAAGCTGATGTAACCAACTGCCCCCATTCCTCAAATTTCAGATCTTGTGCCCCTGCTAGAAACAGTCTATTATTATTCACCCAGAATAAGGGCGAAGTGGCTCGATCTACAACCCCAGGACTTATGGAAACCTTATATGCTCTTTCGCTCATAGAAAACATTACCAACCACATGGTTCCAGGTTCAGTCCCACTGTGTGGCACCTTGGGCAAGTGTCTTCTACTATAGCCTCGGGCCGACCAAAGCCTTGTGAGTGGATTTGGTAGACGGAAACTGAAAGAAGCCCGTCGTGTATATGTATATATGTGTGTGCGTTTGTGTGTCTGTGTTTGTCCCCACAACATCGCTTGACAACCGATGCTGGTGTGTTTACATCCCCGTAACTTAGCGGTTCGGCAAAAGAAGACCGATAGAATAAGTTCTAGGCTTCCAAAAAGAATAAGTCCTGGGGTCGATTTGCGCTCGACTAAAGGCGGTGCTCCAGCATGGCCGCAGTCAAAAATGACTGAAACAAGTAAAAGAAAGTATAAACCTAGAAGCGGTTCTCTCCCCTTAAGGAGACTATTCACCTTCTCTATCAGTTCATAGTAACTACTCTCGCTTCCTCTCTATAAGCAGCAGCAGCAGTTGTAGTGCCCTGTCAGAATAACCACGTGTATAGTATTATCATTGTTATTATTAATCCTAGAATCTGCATGCGTGTGCTTGGGTTTTTGACTGCAATTGTAGAATGGTTTTTGTTTGTTAAGTGACTTGAGGAATATGTTTCATGTCTGTTATGCAATTTGTAAAATGACCTGACCTTAATGGAAGATGTCAACAATATGGGACTGGCATGATGTTACTGTGTGTCTTTGAGGAGTAGCTAATCGTTAGCGCTGTATTTAGTCACTGGCACAAATTAATTAGTTCTGAAGCAATTAGACAGGACAGCGAAAAACAGAGTTACTGATCGAAATTGCAAGTTAATTACCCAGTTGGTGTCGAAAGAGTTAAGAAGCAACCCTAGGATTATAATAAACTATAATATTGCAATGGTAGTACAAGTAGACAGCATGTCAGTTTCATAATCAAACTGTCATGCTGAGCAGTCTAAAGGTCGTGAGTTCAATCCTCGCATGGAGCTTTTTTTTTTTTCCTAGTATCATTTTGTTTCTTTCTTTTTTTATTGTGGGTCAGAGAGTAGAATCAATGTGTAGTGCAGTGCTGAAAGTACCTTGTGGTTTTTTAATTCATCCCGTTACATTCTGGGTTCAAATACTTGTCCAGATCTAATTTGTTTTTCATCTTTTCAGAGATCGCTAAAATAGATTTGTGGAGGTCATTGTAATTTAGCAAGCTTTAAATAAAAACACTCCCAGCATGGCTCGGGTTCTAATCACTGGAAATGGAAAACGATTAAAAGAATTGGAATGGTGGGATTATTGTTTTCTTTTTTTCTTCCCCTCCCACTCCTTCTGCTTGTACAAACTCAGAACATTTTGCAAGCGAATGAGGCGACACCAATGGTGGTGGGCATCAACTTTGCATATTGATCGACCACCTTCAATTGTTATAATAACGGTTTATGGTGGTCGAAAGAGGCACTGATAGAGATTGCTGTATAAACTAACATCAGAGCAAAATGATTTTAACAAATTTAGATATTTTCTAAATGAATTCGTTTACCAATGTCTAAATTACTACCGTTACCGGGTGTTATTTTACGATTTATTGCAAAACATGCACATGTGAAATGAAAGCACTTCGTCTTTTACTGATTGGACGGTGGTAGCTAGACCAAGGATTGAACTCATCAATCTATATTTAAGTGTTCTGGTTTCTTAATTTAAATGTTATTTATTATTTGTTTGTTTGTTTTTTCCTTCATACAAAAACTTGTTTTGATTTAGGCAATATTTTCGTTGGGTGATGCTGGGAGGGTATTTTCGGTTTATTTGAAGTTTATAATTACATAGAGGGCGAAAAACTATGAAGAATTTGATTATGAAATTAGATTTGGCATAATTTAAGTTTGAGACATGTTTCGGTTGGACATATTGCAGGAAAACTTTGGCAGTTCTTTAGAGTAAAACATATTTTAGCAATGGCAATTGGAGTACTAATCGTATTTTGTGTGTTTGTATCATCATCATCATATTGTATGCTTGGATGATTTTGACAGGTCCTAGCAGGCTGAAGAACCGATATGTTGGAACAAAACATGATCCTCCAACCTCTGTGTGTGCGTATATACACAAACACACGCACATTATGTATGTATAGTCTGCTTTTCTTTTAAGGTAAGATCAACAAAAACCGGACTCCATCCGATGAGAAGTAGATATTGTTTAATGTACATAGTTTATGGCTATGAGTTACTAACGGTTTCATACATAGAATATATTATCTAGCAGGTTTTAAAACAGGTCTAGTGTCTCCACTAAAGAATACTTGAAGACGCTAGGCACATTTTAAAGCCTGCATTGATATCCATATTGTATGAAATAGTCAAAGTTAGTTGTGAGGTCAAACCTGACAGACTGGGTGACTGTAAAGGGAGGCTACCCAAACTAAGATTGTAATTATCAAGGGAAGTTATTATATGCAACTCATAAACCTTGAGGCTTACAAATTTATTTGGATTTATCAGGGAAGTCGAGGTACCTGGAAATTTTCCAAGAGTAAATTCCTCTGTCGTCTGCTGGATAATACTTCTGACAATCAATTTTGAAGAGATATTACTCTTTTTACTCTTTTACTTGTTTCAGTCATTTGACTGCGGCCATGCTGGAGCACCGCCTTTAGTCGAGCAAACCGACCCCAGGACTTATTCTTTGGAAGCCTAGTACTTATTCTATCGGGTCTTTTGCCGAACCGCTAACTTACGGGGACGTAGACACACCAGCATCGGTTGTCAAGCGATGTTGGGGGGACAAACATATACACACACATACATGTACATATATATACATCTATACGACGGGCTTCTTTCAGTTTCCGTCTATCAAATCCACTCACAAGGCTTTGGTCGGCCCGAGGCTATAGTAGAAGACAATTGCCCAAGGGGCCACGCAGTGGAACTCAACCCAAAACCACGTGGTTTGTAAGCAAGCTACTTACCACACAGCCACTCCTACGCCTATAATATATATATTATTTAATCTTTGTTTTTCCATGCTGAAAAAAGGTAATAAAACTAGAGAAATTATTGTTAGTAGACTGAATTGTTGATATCAAGCATGCAACTGTTTCTGCAACAAGGCTTCAGATAATATATGTGTTTTAGAATCAGGAGAGCCTTGTACGTCAAGGCTGAGAATTCTAAGTCGAGAGGAAGAGGGGGGGTGGAAAACGATGTTAAATTAAGTTCATCCTGAAGTCATCTGCATGGGAACAAAAACTGCAGATGGTAACACTGTAGAAGAGTATGAATGGAGAAAGTGAGTGGAGCCTTATTGCATACCTTGTCCCCTCTCTCCTGCTCACCTTCCCCTGGTGTAAGAACAATGGTGCCAGTGAAATTGTTTCCTTGGAAACTATGGTAAATGAGATACAGTGTGTTCTAGCCAATGATCTGTGAGTATTGGACAATTGTTTTATGCAAAAAAAAAAGACCCCCCCCCAAAAAAAAACTGTATTTTGTGAAAGAATTCAAGGCATCATAATTTGCTGACAGACTTAATAAATGTCAAATGTTTGTGTTTTATAGTTGCCTATAGAACATGAACCAATTCTTTCTGTTTGATATAGAGCATTACAAGAATTTTTTGGAAAAAAAAAATCAAAAAATAAAGAACAGTTTATCTTTTACTACAAGACTCTCTTAATACTTATTTGTTGTCTATAGAGGAACTTTTTTTATTTTATTTTATTTTATTTTTTCTTGGAATATATAAGGAATTTAATTTTTAAAGTTTTGACAGTATTTGATCCAAGTGATTGGGAAAATGTCAGATATATTTCAAACCGCATCATTATCGTCATCACCAACTGTCTTCCACCAAGATTGTCTTTGCATTTACCCTTTCTGGTGTCGTTAAAATAAAATACCAGTCAAGCGCTGGGGGCCATGGTAGTGACTAACCCCACCCCCATCAGAATTGCTGGTTTCACTGTCCTTTATATAGTCCTAAATGTTCTTAGCAGCCCTTGTGGCCAACAAAGTATTTATTAAAACATCTGTATTATCTAGAGCATGGCTGTGTGTTTAGTTTCTTTCCCAAACACATGGTTCTAGGTTCAGTCCCACTACCTGGCACCTTGGGCAAATGTCTTCTACCATAGCCTCAGACCGACCAAAGCCTTGTAAGTGGATTTGGTAGGCGGAAACTGAAAGAAGCCCGTCGTGTATATATATATATACATAT
>NC_068991.1:71244988-71259344 GCF_001194135.2 Octopus bimaculoides
TATATTATAAGGTTTTTAAACTTTTAAATTTTCATATTCAAAAGAGACAGAGACTTCAAATTCGATATATCGATTTATTCACCACTCTATGTTAACATTTCTGTGCCAAACTTATCCAGTGACTGGTCCATTGGATTTAGACATCCTCTGGGAAAATTATTATATATATATATATATATATATAGTGGTGCTGGTAGACGTTGTGGCTGTATCACAAGAGACAAATAGGTTTAGTGGTGCCAAAATGGTGGAAATACATTGTGTGTGTGTGTGTGTAGATTGTTTCTGATGTGTGGTGGTAAAGGATGCAAGCACAGATGAGAAAAGTGAAAAACTAGTCTTTAAGATTGAAATTCCTTGATGTTTGTTTTGTATTGAGTTACAGACACTCCCTTGTCACTCGGACAATCAAGAATAGTGAGAACTGGTTATGAGCTCTTTGGGAATATCTAACCAGAGATGCTATTATTCACCAATTTGCAATATAAAATGGACACATAAGCTACTATAGGCACAAGCATGGCTGTGTGGTCTTCTGCTATAGGCCCTGGCTGACTTAATCCTTGTGAGTGGATGTGGTTGACAGAAACTGAAAGAAGCCCATTGTGTGTGTGTGTGTGTTCCACTGTCATAAATACTGTCTTTCATTTCCTATCTTCCATGAAACCATGTCTGGTCATTGGGAAATATTACCTTAGTTGGGACGAGCTAAGGGTTGGCAACAGGAAGGTCATCCAACTGTAGAAAATTCCCCTCAAAAGATTTCGTCCTGTCCATGTAAGCATGGAAAAGTGGACATTAAAACGAAGACGATGATCATCACACATGCAGCCCACATTTTCAGTGTTAATGCATAATGGTGCCATTTCTCCAGGTGTTTTCTATTCATTCCCATTGTAACACCTGGACTTTTTCTGTATCTTTTAATCCGGCCATTTGTGCATTAGCATCATATATGCCAAGATGCTGGTTTGTTATCATATCCCTCCTCTCTACTCCCTACAGCTGTGGAGGCGCAATGGCCCAGTGGTTAGGGCAGCGGACTCGTGGTCATAGGATCGCAGTTTCGATTCCCAGACCGAGCGTTGTCAGTGTTTATTGAGTGAAGACACCTAAAGCTCCACGAGGCTCCGGCAGGGGATGGTGGCGAACCCTGCTGTACTCTTTCACCACAACTTTCTCTCACTCTTACTTCCTGTTTCTGTTGTGCCTGCATTTCAAAGGGGGCCAGCCTTGTCACACTGTGTCACGCTGAATATCCCCCGAGAACTACGTTAAGGGTACACGTGTCTGTGGAGTGCTCAGCCACTTGCACGTTAATTTCACGAGCAGGCTGTTCCGTTGATCGGATCAACTGGAACCCTCGACGTCGTAACCGACGGAGTGCCAACAGCAACAACTCTCTACAGCAATGGTGGCAACAGGATCAAGTCCTGCAGTTACTTTGTATCCAAGACTGGTCACCATGCTCACACGTGACCAATTTACTAAGAACCGTTGAGATAATATGATAGCCATCCAGCACCATATAGGATTCGGTTGTGTAACTTGCAACTAATTGAAAAGCCCGTTCTGCTGGGTTGACACTGTTTTCGCTTCTTTTAGTTAATGGCGACCAGAAATATTTCAGTTGGGGACGCACAGACAAGTGCAAATTTAATGCTTCAAAGGTGTGCATACGTGTATGTGCACACATGTGTGTATGTACGTATGCATGCATGCATGTGCGTGTGTGTGAACTAGAAACTGTTATATATTTATAGACTGGCAAAAGAAAAATTAAAAATATAATTCCTTTTCACATTGGAAGTTGAGTAGAAGAAGAAGATAATAAATTGTTAATGATGTTTAATCATTAACACCAAAAGGGGAAATCATTAGAACTCAACCTAAAATAAGTCATTTGATCTTAAACTTCTTTTTCTTTTCTTTCTTACATTTTTTTTTGTTTTGGTTTTTGTTTGTTTGTGTGCATTTGAAAGCTGTAAAATTAAAGTTTGCTTACAGCTTAGTTTGTTCTTAATAATAATGATGTTCATGTTTATATTTTTAAAAAAGATGTTTGTTTTTTTTTATTCATTTTCCTATTTAGTGTGTGTATGTTTGTGTGTATCTTCGTGTGAATGTGGGTAGGGTTTTTTTGTATTTTTGTTTTGTTTTGGGAGGTTCTTTGGTTTTTTTTATTTCTTTTCTCTTTTTCTCTTTCTTTCTGAAAAGGAGATTATTCAAAATAAATTAAAATTTGCCAAGCTACATTTTCTTGTATTCCGAGTTCAAAAGAAAAATAAAACGCACACACGGATTTTCTTTTCCCACCCTTTTTAAATGGAAGAGTCCATTTTTTTCCTGTCTATGACAATGGACTGTGCTCATTAGACAAGGCTTTGAAAGCAAGACTGTTATCCTTAGTAGTTACACTAATTAATTTATTGAAAGTATGTTCGCTCTAACGCAAGTTGTAAGCTCACATCAAGGTGAAGTTTAAAAATCAGTGTTTCAGTTTTTGGTTGAATTTAATTCACTTCATTTATGTGAATGTTCTTCAGAAAAGGATGGCCATTATATAACTTTATCTGATGAGAGAAGGCAGCAGGTTAGCAGAAATGTTGGCACAGCAGGCAAAATGCTTTGGGGTATTCCTTCCAGCTTTATGAGTTCAAATACTACCAAGGCCTTTCATCCTTTTAAGGTCAACTGAAACCTGTACCTGTAGCAAAATGAATGAAAAAAAATCGACCTCCACCAAAACTTCAAGCCTTGAGCCCTTTAGCAGAAAGAATTATTTTATAAGGGACCAAGTCACTCTTGAGACATTGGTCTACCTACAGAACTGATGGTTCCCTGTAAACTCCTTAATTGCAACAAATATTTCCATTATTATTATTCAGGTCATTGCCTGGAATCAAACCCGGAATCTTGGGGCTAGTAGCCCTCACTCTTAACCACTACGCCATATTCCCGTGGGCATATGGCAGAGTGGTTAAGAGCACAGACTACTAACCCCAAGATTCTGGGTTTGATTCCAGGCTTTGACCTGAATAATAATAACATCAAAATATTTCCATGTTAGTTCTTCATCTTTGGTTATTGCCCATCTATTTCTAAAGTCTGCCAATATTTTAAGACATTCCCTATCTTAACATTGGGATGACTTGATTTTAGTGCCACTTGTTCATGCCGTTTTATTGGCAGGAAGAATTATGAGAATGATGTTTGGGTCTGTTTCTCATTCTTTATCTGCAAACATGGTACTTTTTTTTTTGTTACCATTAATGTCCAGTTTCTTTCAGGAAATGGTTTCTTTGTGGAATCAGGAGTTAGTTTGTTGCTAGGGTACACTAAAAGAAACCTCATGCTGGAGGTAAAAGAAAAAAATTTCAAGTTATAGGGTTGCAAATGAGAAGCAAGAAGAAATAACATCATTTTTGTAATTCTCTCACACAGAATAACCAATGAAAACAAAAAAAAGCCAGTGCTAAAATGAAATATCAGTGGTACCCTGGAAATGATTGTTCCAAACAAAAAGGGAAGGTATTAATAAGGAAATTAAAGTCCTTAATTATGAAAAGAAAAAATTGTTAAAACATTATCGAGACTTTGTGGTTTAAAACATTATCGAGACTTTGCAACCATCTGGTTTTCAGTTCGGTCCCATTGCATGGCACCCTTGGCAAAATGTCTTTTATATCCCTGGGCTGATCAATGTTTTGTGAGTGAATTCGATAGGTGGAAACTGTAGAAGTTTGTCTGTGTGGGTGAGACCCCTTTTTGCTTGACAACTGATGTTAGTTTGTTTACATCCCTGTAACTTAGCAGTTTGGTAAAAGAGATTTATAGGATAAGTGCTGACCTTAAAAATAAGTACAATGGGTCAGTGTTTCTGTGCAAGAGGGTGTGCCAGTATTAACCCTTTTGATACCAACCTGGCTGAAACTGCCTCTGAGTACAAATATCTTGTTTTCATAAGTTTTGAATTAAAATCTTCCGCTAAACCTTAGTCACAATTTATGTTCCTAGCACTAGCTTAATGATAACTAACTTATTCTACTAAATTCTTTGTTATATTTAAAATTAATTGAAAGAAACACAAAGCATCTCAACAGAAATATGGTAACAAAAAGATTAAAATATATAATAGAGAAACAATTCTTGCACAGAAACACAAGGACCCTAATTTCTTAGATTGCTCCCTTCCTTGGTAGCAGTCTACCTGAAATTCCTTGTTACCATCACCGTTCTCTGACAGGTATTACATCCAATGACAGACTGGTTTCTCTTGGCTGATGTCATCACTATGCTTGCTGTGTTGTTGGCTGGGTCGTGATGACATCTGCTATGCTGTGACTGTTATTTTAGGTATTACTGGTACTGAGATGGTTATGGTCCATCTATTTAGTTGTATTGATACGGTATTAAGCTCTGAAGATATTGATTGAGAGGAAATAGAAAAGAAACTGGCATTCGTTGCTAAGCATAATTGTCTTGTCACTTTGTTTATTAGTTTATATATATATATGTGTGTGTGTATAACACACATATATACATACACCTACATATTTTATCCATTTTCTTCATTTTCTCATTCATATATATATATTTATATATATATATATATATATATATATATATATATATATATATATATATATATACACACACATATACATAATAAAATTTTGAATCTTTCATTGCCGCCTTGCTCCATGTCATATATCCGACAGTCCTGATAGTCAATAGATTCATGATATATTTCTTCTATATCACGGATTTATTTGTATTATATTATATTATATTATATTGTATTATATTACGGATTTCAGTTCTGCAAGAATGCCAGTAATCGTTGTCATCATCGCCATCATTGTCATCGTGAAGTGGATCATTGTTCTTGGTTTTTTTTTGGTGGGGTTTTCTATATCTTAATTCTTATTCTTTAAAAAAAATTTTTTTTTTTATTTTCTATTGCTGAATTTACTTTAAACTTTCTCTATGAGATTCGCAAAAGCTGGTCTTAGAAAGAAATAAAGAAAGAAAGAAGGGAAAACTAAAAGCCACAAATGATAAAAATGGAATCGGATTCCTTCCTTGTCTTGATAGTCTTAGCAAGACTTCTTCCATTAGAGCATGAATATTGTTTCCATGTCTTTGGGTTTATCAGGATCATGTCTGTTGACAACTGCAGTTTCTTGTTATTTTTTCTTATCTATTTGTGTCATAACTGATTTTCATTGTTCCTCCCGGTATTAATCCTCTTGCAATGATTCCGCCCCTTCCTTCTCCACAATGTCTTTAAATCTTATATAATATTATAATACATGTATAAGCACATCCATACACACACACACACATATATATATATATATATATATATATATATATATATGTATATTTAAGGAAAGGTATGTATGCACATATCTATATATGTATGTATATGAGACAGGCAATTCGGTTTCTATGAATGCCCGGCATCATTGTCATCATTGTCGTTGTCGTCGGTATAATTCTTCAAAACTCGGCTTTCATCTCTTCGGTTCTTTAAACGAGTTGGAAATTGCTCTCTAATGACAACGGCTTGTTTTCTCTGATAGGTATTGGTGTAGTAGTAGTCGTAGTAGTCGTAGCAGTACCAGCAATGTTGGTGTTGGCAGCGATGTCGGCGGTGGTGCCTGTAGTGCAAGGAAAGGAACAGAATGTTATTCTACATACAGTTAAGCCAAGATTGGATATAATTCTAATGGCTTTCATAATTTTTATTGCCCATTCCCTCTTGTCGATATGTGTTTTATTAGGAGAGTCTGTTTGGGCAATAGAAAAAAAAAATAAGCTGCATTTGACAGAACTTTACTTTTATTTTTGTTTTTGGTGTTTTTCTTTTGTTTTTGGTTGTTGTTGTTGTTTTTATGAAGAGCTAAAGCATATTTTGCTACAATGTAACTACCTTTTTTTTTCTTTTGTTAACTATTTATTTATATATTATAGTTTGGTATCTTTATATTGAACAAGTCGGATATGCTGTAATGGTCTTTTGTTGTTCTATAGGTTTACAATACTGACGATGACAATAATGATGATGATGATGATGATAAAAGGAACACAACTCTCTCTTTTATTTTTTATTTTTGTGCGTGTTTATGGATTTAGTCTGTTTCCCATGTTTCAAGGACTTGAAATGGTCTGTAAATTCCTCGGAAGAATCAGAAGTAACAATGGCTATGTTGGTGGTTGTGATGGTGCTAGTATTGGTGGTGGTGGTGGTGGTGGTGGTTGCAATAGTCAGTCTCTTAAAATATACCCATCAGTAATTTTGGTTACAGCTTTTTACTTTGAGTTCAAAATGTGTGTGTGTGTGTGTGTGGATATATGTGTTAGATTGATTTATTGATACATACATACATACATACATACATACATAAATATATACACCTATACATGTGAGCACTTTAATTTCTTCATTTCATATTTGTTTTTCTGTGCTGTTGAGACAGATACTTATTCAAGGCAGTATTTCATAACTGGATGCTCTTCCTGTTGCCAAACTTTAACTGTTCTCCAAATAAGGGATTTTTTTTTCTTTAAATCCTCTCTTGAGGATGCGATGTTCACCAGCAATCTAAACCAGCCAACATTATGTTTCAGCTCAGGCAATCTTCATGCAGGACAGTGGAAATGACATTGTGTGTACATGCACACACACACAAACACACACACATCCACCCACCCAATGGGATTCCTTACTGTTTCCATTTACTGATTCCAATCGCAAAGCGTTTATTAACCTAAGGTTATGTTAGAAGGTAATTATCTAACATGCAGTACAATTATACTGGATTCGAGACCTCTTAACTACACACACACACACACACACACACACACACACCACATGTAACACACACGTCTTGACTACAAGGTATACATAACACATATATACACCAATCCTCACTATAAACTACAGGAATCCTATACACACGTCATCACTGTATGCCACACATATCATATACATGTCATCACTATATACCACACACACACACACACACACACACTATATATATATATACTCACTGCCTCTTTACAAACCACACTTAATATATACATACAAACCTTTACTACACATCACTCCTAACACACACATACACACATATATATATATATATGTGTGTGTGTATGTGCATGTGTGTGCATATATATATGTGTGTGTGTGTGTGTATGCACACACATGCACACACACACATTTTCACTATAAATTGTGCATAATATATGCATACACATCCTGACTATATACCACACACCACACCACATATTACTTGTATACACTTTCTCACCAAACACCAGACAGTATGTTCTTACTCATTGCTCCATTCCATTCTGCGTAAGAAACCATTGCATATATTGAGTAACACACACACACACACACACACACACACACACACTTTCTCTCACTTTGTGTAATCCCAGATCAGATTATGTCCTAATATGTGATGGGTCAGTTATTGACGATTGTTCAATTAGCTCCTTCCATGCCAGGATTAGTTTAGGGGTCATTCTATCAATAAAATGTCTGCAGATATTTCCATATACAAAAAGCACCGAGTCTTTTGAGAGAGAGAGAGAGAAAAAGCAAAAAGAAGTAAAAGAAAAAAAGAACAAACAAGCAAACAAACAGTACAAACAAATAAAAAGTAGATAAAAAGATATAAAATTGCGATAAAGCCAAATGAGGAATTATGAAAGTAATATCATTATGTCATATAGTTACTGTGATTCCATAAGTTAACAGCGGGGAAGAAAATGGATAAAGCTATGATAAAGTGCAAAATAACTAAATCACCGTTTAGGTCATCTTTTCATCCAGTGGCTCACTCCTGCCCTGTTTTCTGCCACCACCACCACCGCCACTACTGCGGCCATTGCTTTCACGTATCATTAACCTCACATTTCAACCTTCCAGCCTCATCCTTGCTGTCTGTTCTGTCATTCTGTTTGCTTGTGTCTGATGGCTACTTGTTAGAGAGAAAGCTGCTTCTAATTCTCTGCCACTCAAGAAGATTTTCAGTCGTGTCCATTTGATAAAAAGCACCGCAACGGTAGTGAGGCATTTACTGATAATCTCTCCACGTAACGAAATAAGTATCGTGACTTGATTCTTCGTAAACAGTTAATTAGATAGTCACAGCAACAATTGCAGTGCTCCATTGACCTGCCTGTCATCATGATAACTCTGTAATCGATCTCAAAACTCCTGCTTCAGCATTGATCTTACAAGTTCCTTTCTTTTTTTTTTTGTTTTGTTTTGTTCTTTTTCGTATATATATTTTCCTTCCTCGTGACGACAGGCCACTCATCTTTTATCATGGCAACGGACAAATCTAACGCACCCCTCCCTCACCCAGCCACCAGCCTACACCCAACCCCCACCCACACCCTTTTCCGCCGTTCTGAACAGATTCAGCTCCGGCAACATTTTGTGACATCTGAAAATTGACAGATAACATTCATATCTGTGTAAAACGTTCTGATTTGACAAGCTCTTATCGACTAACTGGTCAGCGACTACATTTATCAGTGATGCTGATAAATATGTACAGGAAAGGGATGCATCTTCTCAGCTACCGATGCAGGCCTTTAGTGCGACTGATATGAGAACTGAGGCTGACCTTCAAAGCAAGCATTTTAAACACAAACATGGCTATGTCAAATGGAAGGAGACTGATTTTGACAAAATCAGATTGTGGACATTCTACAAAATTAACGGAGATGTTAATTAATTTAGAAGCATGACTGTAAATGAGAAACGATGGTATATTTGCTTAATCATTTAACATTTAAAACTGCCATACTCAGCCTAAATATTTTACCTGTTTTTTTTTTTGTTTGAACTGGTCAGATCTGGTCTCTCACACTTACCCTACAATGTCATTCTAGAAAATAAACAATCACACCACCAAAAATCTCAAAGCTGTGAGATAATGCCTGGTTAATTCAAAATAATGTGAATAATTAATCTTGTTGGGACTTATTGTTAATTCTTTTGATATTCATCTCACCTGGTAGCCTTGTGTGTGGATTTGGCAGATGGAAACTGAAAGAAGCTCATTGTGTTTGTGTGAACCCATGTTTTGATAACATGTAATGGTTGTAAACAAGCATCACCATCATACAAGCAGTGTTGTTCATTTTGCGGTCTTCCATGGAAAACATGTCTGACCATGGGGAAATGTAACTTGGCTTGGAAACGGGTGAGGGGTTGCCAGCAGGAGGGGGCGTCCATTTAGAGAAAATCTGCCTCAACAAATTCTCTTAGAATCATGCAAGCATGGGGAAGTTGGCATTAAATGATGAGGATGATGATGATAATGACTGTATTTCAACAGGAAGATAGTATCAAAAGAGTTAATTAAACAAACTTTCAAAATGCCTTAAATATTATCAAATAATTCATTTGACTCTTAACACCATCTCTTCCCCCATCTTTATGCATCTGTGCTTTAACCATCCATTATGTGAATTCTTCAATATATATTGAAGTTTAATCTATGTACTAATGTCTACCAGTTTCGTTAGTTTGACAATTGTTCCGTTGCTGAATATTGAATCTTATATTCTGTTGTGTCTGGGGAGAGTCATTTTCTTATTGTGCCTTAAAATTTAACACACTCACCAATAAAATTTCCACTTATTTCTTATTTTTATTTTCCTAAAATTTTCGTTGCATCTTGCAACCTTTTCAATAGTCTTGACTCTTGAAAATAAAAATAAGAAATAAGTGGAAATTTTAACGGTGAGTGTGTTAAATTTTAAGGCACAATAAGAAAATGACTCTCCCCAGACACAACAGAATATGCTTCAACACACGAAATCACATAATAAATCTTGCAAACCAAATCCAAAAACGAATCTTATATTCTTACCTGTAATATTTAGTTAGCCTTCATTTAACTCCAGTTAGGTTTTTCAGAGAAAAATATCAAGAATTCATTGATGTAATAATGATGTCTACAAATGACAGGTGACAGCTGTGATTTCCTACTAACCAATAATATATTCCAAATAAAAGTAAAACCTCACAGGTGATACTATAATTAGCATGGTTTCATTGTTGGTGTTAGCAAGGGCATCCATCTGTAGAAACCATGCCACACAAATACTGGAGCGCAATGCAGTCTTTTGGCATGCTGGATCCTAGAACCATCCAGCCCATGCCATAACGGAATGGTAGAACTAATATTTGTTGTTTGTACCTTAAAGATTGATCCTGAAAATTATCAGCTGCAAGTCATTATTTATATCTTTGACACTCACCGAAATTTTTTCCTCTGTACGAAAAGGTAGCCTCTCTTTCTCTCTCTTTCTCTCTTTCTCTCTCTCTCTCTTTCTCTCTCTCTTTCTCTCTCTCTCTCTCTCTCTCTCTCTCTCTCTCTCTCTCTAAAGTTTGGCCTTATCTATTTGGACAGATAATTTATCATTCCTTTCTATCATCTCTGGGAATATTCCAGTTTTTTTTAAGTTCTTAGACCTAAGACTCACCTGTATACATTCTCCATGGAAATCTCTAAAACTATTTTGGTAAATGCTTATTTTGCATTAATCTTCTGCCCCCCCCCCACACACACAGATGTTTTCTTTTCTTCCTACCCCATGTTCCTCTCTTTCCTCCATCACCTGACACACTTTATTCTCCCAACTGTGAAGTATATCTCATATATACATCTAGTTCTTGAATAGAATTGGTAAAACAGTTAGCCAAGAAACCCATCTGAGTTTATTCTTTTACTTGTTTCAGCTATTTGACTGTGGCCATGCTGGGGCACCGCCTTTGGTCGAACAAATCAACCAGGACTTATTCTTTGTAAGCCTAGTACTTATCTTATCAGTCTCTTTTGTTGAACCGCTAAGTTACAGGGGACATAACTTAGGGACATGTGTTTACGTCCCCAAATTCTAGTTGGTACAAAAATGTCCCACTATCTGGGTTTCTTGCCGTTTTTTTATATATATATATGTATACACACACACACATATATATATAAATACACATATCTATCTACACACATGTATGTATATATATATATATATATATATATATATATTTATACACACATGCATATATACATACATATGCATATACACACATATATATATATACAACGAAAGTTCTCCAGAAAAGTTAAGGAATTTTTTGTTAAAAATCTCCCCACCAAAGTTTACATCAAAAAATTAAAAAATAATAAATAAACTGATTAGAACTACCAGCAAAGCCATTCTTTTTCCTTTTTTCAAATATACATACATATCTATATATATATATTCAATCCAAGTGTTTATGTTCCTGTAATTAAGTGGTTTGGCAAAAAAGACCGGCAAAATAATTATCAAGCCTAAAAAGAAACAAGTTCTAGGGTTGATTCATTCAGCTAAAATTCTTCAAGGCAGTTCTTCAGTATGGCCGCAGTCCAATGACTGAAACCGGTAAAGATATAGAATTGTTGAATTATTTGAGTCCAAATGGTTACAGATGAGTAACCACTGGTTCGTTGTTTTATTGTTTTTGCTGTTGTTTCATCCCAAGTTTAACCCCCACCACAACATATTATGTTCCCCATATAATACCAGTAATTCGTTCTTTTTCTTTTGTGTTTGCAGTGGAACAAGAAAATGACCTCCTTGTGTGCGGAGACTGCCAGACCAACTTCCCGCTGCGGGACATACAGAAATTCATCAAACACAAAGTCCATCGCTGTAACAAGGAAAACATAAGCGTTTTGGACTCTGAAGCTGAATATGATGATGATGATGACTCTGGGACCGAGGCCATATCACAGATTGGCTCGAAGCAGCCCAGCATCTCGGCGCCGATCGCGCGCAAAGAGGCGCTGGATACGAAACACTCGCCTCGCTCGTCCGAACCGATGAAAGAACTGAACCGAACATTGGACAGCGGTCATTCTAATAAACGCAAGGAAGAGGACAATGGAAGCCAAGATCTACGAATTAGTTTGCCTTTAAAACCAACAAAACAAGTGGCCGATGCAGAATCTAATACGACACATTCAGGTCAGTAAGCAATCCTTTTTTTTTCTGTTGTTGTTTCTGTTTAACCCAAGGTCAGCTATACTCAAAGATGCCATGGCCAGGCATCTTATCTTTCATTTCAGATATATCATATTTAACTGTGAGTGCAGGCATGGCTGTGTGGTAAGAAGCTGGCAGAAACGTTAGCGCGCCGGGCGAAATGCTTAGCGGTATTTCGTCTGCCATCACGTTCTGAGTTCAAATTCCGCCGAGGTTGACTTTGCCTTTCATCCTTTCGGGGTCGATAAATTAAGTACCAGTTACGCACTGGGGTCGATGTAATCGACTTAATCCCTTTGTCTGTCCTTGTTTGTCCCCTCTGTTTAGCCCCTTGTGGGCAATAAAGAAATAAGAAGCTTGTTTCCCAACCACATGGTTCCAAGTTCAGTCCCACTGCGTGGCACCTTGGGCAAGCGTTTTTCTACTATAGCCCCAGGTTAACCAGAGCTTTGTGAGTGGATTTGGTAAATGGAAACTGAAAGAAGCCTGTCATGTGTTTGTTTGTCATGTCCTGCTAATTCCTGAGACTTAAGTTAACCGTACACATCTTTGGAACACTTTGTATACCAATTCACTGTGGTCATAGCTGTTGACCAGTGCAGCCTTCGCTCACGGTCTACATAGCTTTTAACCAGTGCAGTCTCTCGTGGCACTCCGTTGGTTACGACGACGAGGGTTCCAGTTGATCCGATCAACGGAACAGCCTGCTCGTAAAATTTACGTGCAAGTGGCTGAGCACTCCACAGACACGTGTACCCTTAATGTAGTTCCCAGGGAGATTCAGCGTGACACAGAATGTGACAAGGCTGACCCTTTGAAATACAAGTACAGTGAGAAAAAGTGAGAGAAAGTCATGGTGGAAGAGTACAGCAGGGTTTGCCACCATTCCCTGCCGGAGCCTCGTGGAGTTTTAGGTGTTTTCGCTCAATAAACACTCACAATGCCCGGTCTGGGAATCAAAACCGCGATCCTACGACCGCAAGTCCGCTGCCCTAACCACTAGGCCATTGCACCTCCAATGCAGCCTCTCTCTACTCACTGATCAACAGCTACGTATGCAGACACTTGTCCCCATAGCTGTTGACTGTTCTGTTCCCTCTGCCAGTATATCACCCTCCAAGTCAACCATCATGAACCAACTCGTTATCTAAAACAGATTAGCACCAACCACTGTGCTGTGCAGCTATTCTGCACACCTGCAATTCACTCTGCACACTGCACTTTTAGATACAATTTGTGTCATACAGTTCTCGTTTCATTCTTACATATCTACTTCACCTCGTTTTCTTTTTCTTTATGGTGACAGCTTGATGGTGGTGGTGGTTTTAGTGATAGCTGCGCTACTGTAGTTAAATAATGTTTTTCTTAAGTTTTGTTGTTGTTAATTCATTTGCTTTCTTTTTTCTTTTTTTTTCCTTATTGTACTTTTGTCTCGGTTTCATTTAAAAACTGGAAATAAAATACAAGGTCGTCGTTATGATGGGAGTGTACTGTACTGTATTGTACTGTGGGGGTGGGGCAGTCGTAGTGTTTAGCTGACACTGTTTTAGTTCGTTACTGTAATTGTCTCCTGATTAAGTAATGTCATTTTCGTGTCTTTATGGCGCTGTTAAAGTAATAATAATTTTAAATTTTTACAGACAAATCTTGCTTGTTCCTCCAAAGGAGACGGTAGCCGAGTGGATGGCAGATAGTTTCAGTATAGAACTGTGCAGTATGAAATGACGGGATGTGGTAGCAAGCTAGAAATCTGTCTTCTGTTGAGGCGAAAGTACATCTAGTCGTATGCGTTTTGTGTGTGAGTGCACCTGTGCATGGATGTGTGCGTGGGGGTGTTTTTGTGCAGATTTGTATATAAACATAGCATAAAAGATCCCATGGTGCTGTCTGCATCCTAAAAACGCGGCTAGCTTTTACTGACTTATATCTGTATAGCTTTGCAATATGTGTTAAATCATACATATATATGTGTGTGTTATATATATATATATATATATATATATGTACGTGTGCATGTGTATATGTGTATGTATGTATACATATGTATGTGTATGTATGTATACACGTGTTTGCGTATATATGTTTACATGTGTGTGTGTATGTTTATATACGTGTGTGTATGTTAACACGTGTGCGTATGTATGTTTACATGTGTGTGCATATGTATGTTTACGTGTGTGCGTTTGTATGTATACGTGTGTGTGTGTGTATATGTATGTGTATATATGTATGTGTGTATGTATATATATGCATGTATATATAGGTATGTATGTATGTATATATGTGTGTG
>NC_068991.1:71259638-71263673 GCF_001194135.2 Octopus bimaculoides
TTGTATATCCGTTTTCCATCCTGGCACGGGGTCGAGGCGTTGCCGCAGTTGGTGTTAGCAGCATCCATTTGTCGGTACAGCCCACTCTGATAAGTGAGCAGCGTTTTGTTGCTTGTGTGCCTGTGTGTATACATATATAGTCTATATGAATGTGTACTTATGTATACAATGTATGTATAAGTATATATATTTCAAATGTGTATATTCATGTGTACTTATACATATAGTGATATGCATAGGTTTATGTGCATGTGGGTGTATTATGTATGTGTGTATGAATTTTAAATGTGTATATATATGTGTGTATATACATGTATGTATGCTCGTGTGTGATCTTTGTCTATATCTGTGCACATATACATGTGTGTGTATGTATGCACATGTGTGTGTGTGATAATTTATGTCTATATCTGTGCACACGTATATGTGTGTGTGTGTGTGTATATATATATATATATATATATATATATATATATATATATATATACATGTATGTATGCATGTATGTATGTTTTTTTTGTTCTTTGCTTGTTCTTTTTTCTCCCATGTTCATTTTCCCCTGCTAACAGCGGTTAGGGGGTTTATGCTATTGGAGCCTTGTTTTACAACTGGAGGCCCTTCCTGGCACCAACCCTTACCTCTTTCTCAAGTATGGGAGCTCCTATTCCATACAGCCTGAAATGTAAGGGGCAGGTTGAGGACCTTACTGAACTGCCAACAACAACTCATGTATATCTACATGTTTCTGTACATGTGTGTGTGTGTGCATGTGCGTATGTCTCTCTCTCTCTCGCTCGCTATATATATATATATATATATACACACACACATACGCATGTATATCTACATGTTTATATATGTATATATATATATAATAATAATAATAGTAACAATTCTTTCTACTGGAAGCAGCAGGCCTTAAATTTGGGGGAAGGGATTAAGCCGATTGCATCGATCCCGAAAGGATGAAAGGCAAAGTAGAGCTCAGCAGAATTTGAACTCAAAACGCAGCAGCAGTCGAAATACCGCCAAGCATTTTGCCCAGCATGCTAACGATTCTGCCAGCTCATCGCCTTAATAATAATAATAATAATAATAATAATAATAATACCTGTAGGTGTGCTCACACACCTGCATACTACAGTGTATGCATGTAAATGTATGTATGTGTGTATGCATGTATAGGTATGTAAATGTATGTGTTTGAGTGAATGCTTATATAAGTCTGTGTGTGTGTGTAATATAAGGCAGCAAATTTACAGTGTCGTTGGTCTTCAATAAAATGATCCAACTCTCTGCATCGTGGGTTCAAATCCCAACGAAGTCTAGTTTGCATTTCATCTTTCTGGAATTGATGAAACAAGTGTTGTCGGATTTGATTGTACACAGGATGAGATGCCTAATGGCATTTATTGTGTCACTCTGTGTGTTTTAGGTTCAAATCCTGGCCCATCACCAAAAGACTGTGACTCTATCTGTCATGAGTTGTGATCAAGTGAGACAGTTTTAGCAATTTGGAAAAAAAAAAATCTTATGGAAACATGGTTCCTTGGCTCACTCGAAAGTTTGGCTGCGTTGTGTGTGTGTATATGTGTGTTGCAACCAACTAGTTTTGGGGTTCAGACCTCCTGCGCAGTACCTTGGACATGTCTTCTACTATAGCCCTGGGTCACCAATTGCTTCATGAGTGAATTTGGTAGATGAAAACTGTGTAGAAGCCTATTGTTTATGCTTGCATTCATATTTGTCCCCACCACTGCTTGACAACCAATGTTGGTTTGTTTGCCTCCCCATAATCCCCATAACTTAGCAATTCACACATGAGACATGGATAGACTAAGAACTAGACTTCGTAAAAAAACCGGGGTTGATTTGTTTGACTTAATCCTTCAAATTTGGTGCCATAGCATCGCCGCAATCCAATGACCGAAACCTGAAAAAGATCAGCTATATATATATATATAGAGTTATTAATATTTCTAAGTCTCTCTAAAGGAGACTACGGCAGCGGTACTGGAAATTAATAGTTATCGCCAAGCCAACATGGCAGTCCCAAAATTAGGACGAAAGTATATATATATATATATATACTCTTTTACTTGTTTCAGTCATTTGACTGTGGCCATGCTGGAGCACCGCCTTTAGTCGAGTGCAAATCGACCCCAGGACTTATTCTTTGTAAGCCTAGTACTTATTATGTCGGTCTGTTTTTGCCGAGCTGCTAAGTTACGGGGACGTAAACACACCAGCATCGGTTGTCAAGCTATGGTGAGGGGGACATACACAGACACAGAAACACACATACATATATATACATATATACGACAGGCTTCTTTCAGTTTCCGTCTACCAAATCCACTCACAAGGCTTTGGTCTGCCCGAGGCTATAGTAGAAGACACTTGCCCAAGTGTGTGTATATATATATACATACATACACACGCATGCAGTTCCTGTTGAATTTCAGTGACCAGTCTGCTCACTCCCCCACTTATATTACTGCTATTTCTGTTTATAGAGATTGTAGGAGAAGTGCCATAATTAGCCATGAAGGTCATTTGAACTCAGAGCCACTGATTCATTTCGAACCAGTCATGGCTAAACCTTCCACTCTGGCGCTCTGCTATTCCTGGCCATCATCCTTCAGTGCCGTCATTTTAAATAAATTATTAAAAAGCCGAGCACGCAGTTACGTACACGCCGCGCATACACGCAGTTACATACACATTTGCACATGCCAGTAACGGCAGCAACTGCGGCAACTGCATTCCAAAATCTATTTTACATAGATGCTGTAGTGGGAAAGCATCGGTTCAATGTTAAATCCAAAATCTTCAGTTCTCACATACTGAAAATGCTCTTGTTTGCAAAAGACTCTCTCTCTCTTTTTGTCTTCCTTTTTCAAAGAACTCTTCCTCCTCCTCCTTTCCCCCTCCCTTCCTGCCACCCCTTCCCTATCTATATATCAACCTCCTCTTACTCATCCTCTCCCTCTCTATTCTGTCTCTTTCTCTCTCTCTTTTTACCACCTTTCAAATACTGCTTTACCATATTATCAATTCTAGATTTTCTGAAAAATTTCTTTTATTTTGTGTATTATTTTTTTTTTTTTCAATTTATTTTACTTCATCTGTTTATTTTAATTTTTTGAAAAATTTTTATTTCTTTATATACATAACATTTTATATATTTATTTATTTATTTATTTATTTATTTAAATTTCATTTTTATTTATATTTTTCTTTGTGTTATTTTATTTCTCAACTGGCAGCCTCACATCAACTGGCCATTACAGATCTAGAGTGAAATTATGAAGCCTAGAGCTGTACTTAAAAAAATACAGCTATGACAACAATGTCCTGACATAAAATATAATGGTGCTAGTAGCAATAGTAATAGTGGTGGTAGTGGTAGTATTAATAATAATAATAATAATAATAATCATTTAGAAGGAATTCCTTATGAGTCATAGAAAATACGGTATGGTTATGGCTGCAGTAGACATTTGAACTTTATTCCTTTCATTTACTCCAATCTTTTGTCTGAAAGGAATGCTCTCCTACTCATTATTTATTTTTTTTTTTTTTTATATATTTTTTTTAAAAATATTTTATTTGATTTATCCCATGATTTATTTATTTATGTATTTTATTTATTTATTTATTCCCATAGCTGCCTTTCAATTCTTGCCTCAGTTTTGTTTTCATCTCCTTCTACCACTACTCTTAATTTATATATGTGTGTATATATATATATATAGTTATAGTGATATATTTTTTATATATTTTCAATTCTCCCTTTTCCATCCCTTCGACTTTCTCTTCTTCCTTGCCTCCTGCTCCTACTCATAATGTGTGTCCATGTGTGTGTACATATATATATATGTGTGTATATATATATATATATATATATATATATATATACACACACACGCACACACTGACATTCTATTTCTGCATATGCACTTCTGTTCCTCCTCCCTTGTTTCCTCTGTCAAACTATAGGTGCTGAAACCATCCCCTCCTCCTCCTCCCCCC
>NC_068991.1:71264325-71274325 GCF_001194135.2 Octopus bimaculoides
TATATATATATATATATATATATATATATATATATATATATATATGCATGTCTATATGTATGTGTATATATGTATGCATGGCCGTGTGTGTAATTATGTGAGCATTAATGCCCATACAGATAATTATATAAATACATGCTTACACACACAGGCACACAAACACACACAATACACACGTGTGCATATATCAGTGTCATATTTTGTTTATTTTTGAGTATATATATGTAGATAATTATATGTGTAACTTTATATATATATATATATATAATCATATAAAGAGACAGACAGACAGACGGATGGATTGTTTGTGTGTGTATATACCCAATCCATGTCTCTCACCCCATCCAGTATGTATTTTTGCCCTTATATGTTGGTCCCTCTTCCTCTCACTCACATTATCAACCCCCCCCACTCCCTCTGTCTCATTTACATTATCAACACTCACCTCCCTCCCTCTCTCTCTCTCTCTCTCACATTTTCTTCCTCTCCTTCTTCCATAAAATTGTTTGTTTTCTCCTTTATTCTTTGATATTCACCAATATATTTTTTCCTCTTCTTTTTTTTGTGTGTTTTCTTTTGATTCAATATTATTATTATTATTATTATTATTATTATTATTATTATTATTATTATTATTATCTTGTAATGTTTGTCCTCTCATCGTTCTCTATCTCTCTCTCTCTCCCTCTCTCTCTCTCTTCCCACTCTCTCAGCTGGCTCTTATCCACTCTACATACAGCTGTCCACCATCTCTGCATATACACCTACTGCACACATCTGTGCATCAAGCACGCACATTACATGCTCTCTCTCTCTCTCTCTCACACTCTCTTTCTCTCTTTAATTATCTCTCACTGTTTCCCTTTTTCATTCTCTCTGTCCCTCTCTCTCTCTCTCTCTGACCCTCTCACTTTCTCTTTCTTTTTATCATTATCTCTTTGTTTTTCTCTTTCACCCTCTCTTTCCCCCTATCTTCATTATCTCTGCCTGTCTCTTTTTTCTCTCTCTCTCTCTCTCTCTCTCTCTTTAATCATTTTTCACTCTCCCCCTATCTCTTTCCCTCTCTCATTCCAACCTTGGTTTCCTGCTTTCACTCCTCCTCCTCCTCCCTCTCTACACCCAAAGTGCTCTTCTCCCCTTTCTCTCCCTCGCTACTCCTCTCCTATCTCCCTTATCCCTCTGCCTATCTCCCACATATGGTTTCCTGCATTTTCTCTCCCTCCACCACCCGCCACCCTTCCTCCACCCTCACCATCTCTTTTACAACATGGGATTTCCTGCCTGCTCTCCCATCCCTCTTGTTACCATGTAGTATTTCTACAGTCATGTTTCCTGTCCACATCTGCCCATGCATACAGAATTTCCATGTCCAAGACCCCCCTTTCCTCCATTTCTTTCATCACTGGTACCTATACATTATGTAGCTATATGCATCTATACATCTCTCTCTCTCTCTCAGACACACTTTCACACGTGTACATGTACACACACACACATCTTCACACCGTTTTCTTCCTCTCTTCAGAATCTATTTATATAAAAGTTTATGTCACTGGCCATAATATTTTATGCATATTTTCTTGTATGTCAAACATACATTCATATATAAATGGACGTGCGATTGCGTTTGTGTGTTTGTGTTTGTTTGTGTGTGTTTCTGTGTGTTTGTGTTCTATGTGTGTTGTGTGTTTGGATGTGAATGTGTGTATATGTATGTAATATACATGCACACACACACATGCATATATAAACACATACACGAATACATATACGTGCACACACATACACATATGTGCACATACACACATGCATACATAAATACATACACGCATACATATATGTGCACATACACACATGCATACATAAACACATACACACGTGCACATACACACATGCATACATAAACACATACACACATGCATATATGTGCACATACATAAACATACATACATACATATGTGCAGGCCCATACACACATGTGCACACACATATATGTGCACACGGATATACACACATCATACTAGCTCATCAAATCTTGTCAAACCATCCAACCCATGCCAGCATGCAAGACCGGCATTAAAGGATGATGATGATGATGATGATGACAATGCCAACCTACCCATACACACACACACACCTCAGTATGAAAACAAAGGAATCCTATTAACCACAGGTTGGGAACATATGAGAATATATAGACAATGATCAAGACATTGAAACAAAACAAATAATAAAAATGAAAATGAAAAATAAACAAAACAAAACAAAGAGGAGGCCGTTGATCTAGATTGGACACCAGCTGAGTTACTGAAGCATGGAAGTCAGAGTACCATAACATCACTGACCAATCTGCCTGTAATGACAGTTTGTCTCAGAAGTGCGACAGTGAAGTGTGATAGTCAAACTGCCAAAGGAAAGCAATGCAGTTGATTGTAACAATTGGCTCAGAGTTTACCTTGTTGTCGGTCTTTGGTAAGGTCTTTTGAGGTTTGTTGCTCCAGCCTTTTCATTGCTGTCATTGAAGAACAAGCAGGTTTCACACACGAGCAACCAAGCTGTGAACAAAATCCTCACAATGTAGATTTATCATTCAACAGTGTCTGGATTTCCAGCAACCATTGTCAATCAGTTTTATTGGCTTTGGAAATGGTATTATTCTACAGTGTTCATCAGGTGTCTATCCAGCTAACAAAAGCTAACAGTAAACCAAAAGCTAATAGAATCCCTGAATGCTACATCAAAATGTTTAGAAATATTTATTACTGTATTTTCTGGCATTCAAATCGAATTTTTTAGGCCAAACTTCACAGCCAGAAAGGTTAGGCTGACTTATACATCAAAACAACTTTGGGGGGACCAAAAATTTCATGGGAAAGCAGCAGGATTTGGAAAGATGGTGAGAATGTTTCAGTGGTTACACTACATGTTTCAATGGTTACGCTACATGTTTCTTCTATATACTATGTTCACTTGTATGTGGAAAATGGAAGCACTAGATACTTTCACATCTTTTATAGGGTATACCAAGGTTACGATCTAATGCCATTCTTCTTTCTTGCTAACCATTTGGTTTCATCCATGAGAATAGTGGTCTCGCAACAACCTATGTTGTGTTTGAAAGGTGACAGTACAGTATGTTTGTATATGCGTTTGTAAGCTTGTGTTTATATAATTATCTATAGGGACATTATTAATGCTCACATAATCACACACACATAGAGACATGCATACATATATCATATACATATATACAAACATATTGAAATGTGTGGGTGTTTATCGTTTACAAAATCAACAATAAGCATGTTTTGTCCATGATTTTTTAAATTTCCTTTTGAAAATAACATCATATAGTCTTGGTTTCCATACCGGTCACACGTAAGTAGCACCATTTGAGCGTGAGTGTTATCAGCGTCACCTTACTGGCACTTGTGCCGGTGGCATGTGAAAAAGAACATTCGAGCGAGGTCATTGCCAGTGCCGCTGGACTGGCTCCTGTGCAGGTGGCATGTAAAAAACACCATTTTGAGCATGGCCGTTGCCACTACCGCCTGACTGGCTCCTGTGTTGGTGGCATGTAAAAGCACCCACTACACTCTCGGTGTGGTTGGTGTTAGGAAGGGCATCCAGCTGTAGAAACTCTGCCAGATCACATTGGAGCCTGGTGCAGTCATCTGGTTGGCCATGCTAGCATGGAAAGCGGAAGTTAAACGGTGATGATGATGATATATAAGTATGTGTATATATATATATGTGTGTGTGTGTGTGTATAATCAACATGACTTTTAAAGCCATGTATGGCATCACAAGTATATAAACCTGCACACGCTGTAGTAAATAATAAGATGTATATAGCAGGACTATAAGTGAAACGACATGGATTAATGACTGTTCCCTTTCAGCAGACTCTATCTTTATTTCCCTGTCGTACAGCACCACAACTGTGATGCCTTTAACAAAGACATTAGCTTGATATGTAACAGGATTTTTATTTTATCAAGGATTGAAACCTAGTTCATGAGGCTTCATTTGGTTAGAAAGACTAACACTTCTCTCTTCCTCTTTCTTGAATATCTTTTTTATTATTATTTTGGTGAGAAATGTGTTTGTTTGTTTGTTTGTGTGTGTGTTGTAATGATGTGGTTGTTTGGTGGTCAAAGACTACGTTAATATCTCTGAATATTCATCTGAAGAACTACCACCACCACCACCACCACCACCACGGCTGCGATATCTGGTTTCCTTGAGCCTGATGGCAACTGCCGAGTGACGATTGTTCTTGCATTGTGTGTGTTTATCGGTATGGTTACCGGGGCTGCCCCTATAGATTCTGTTAGGGGTCACTGTGCATGATAAATGTCATAAACAAACTGCACAAATAAATTCCCCATCATTTGAAACAAACAAACGAATAAACAAATATATATGTAATGAAGTGGGTAGTGGTGCTGGTGGTGGTGTGGAGGATTGATGTGGACCCTACCTCCCTCCCCCCTTCTACCCCCCACCTCTTCTACACAAATGCTTAGTTCTGATTCTCAGTGATATGTTTTTTGCTAATGTTAGGACATCCTAACATGTACTACTGCAGCTGAGCTGGAGTTGTTTAAAGAACCCCTTATCTACTCCACCATTCTTTCCTCTCCTACTCAAATATCATAAATGGGGTTGGCTTTTTTTACTTGTTTTTTAGAAAGGTTTTTTTTTACATGACACAAGCATTTTTTCCATTTTTTTTTTCTGCTTTTTTTTTTAAGAGATTAGAGTATGCAGTTGTTTGAATTCACTGTCCAGTGTATTGCTGGGTTTTTTTTTTTTTGTTCTTTTTTTGTGTATTGTTGGCTCTGGTAGGATGTGGACTTGGAGCAGTGAAGTCCTGGAATTAACATTATTATTATTAACATTATTATTATTATTATTATTATTATTATTATTATTATTATTATTATTATTAAGGCGGCATGCTGTCAAAATCATTAGCACTCTGGACAGAATTCTTAGCAGTATATCATCTGCCACTACATTCTGAGTTCAAATTCCACTGAGATTGGCTTTGCCTTTCATCCTTTTGGAGGTCAATAAAGTACTGGTGTCGATGTGATCGACTATTCCCCTCCCCTCAAAATTCCAGGCCTTGTACCTATAGTAGAAAGGATTATTATTATTATCATTATTATTATTATGGTGGTGGTGAGCTGGCAGAATCAAAAACACCCCGGGCAAAATGCTTTGTGGCATTTTGTCCATCTTTATGTTCTGGGTTCAAATTCTCCCTAGGTCAACTTTGCCTTTTGTCCATTCTGGGTCAATAGACCTGTGGAGTGAGGAGGATCAATGTATTCAACTCATCCTCTCCCCCAAAACTGCAAGCCTTGTGCCAAAATTTGAAACCAATTCCGCCATGGTCGACTTTGCCTTTCATCCTTTCGGTGTCGTTGAATTAAGTACCAGTAAAACACTGGGGGTCAATGTAATCAACTAGTCCTCTCCCCCAAAACTGCAAGCCTTGTGCCAAAATTTGAAACCAATTCCGCCATGGTCGACTTTGCCTTTCATCCTTTCGGTGTCGATGAATTAAGTACCAGTAAAACACTGGGGTCAATGTAATCAACTAGTCCTCTCCCCCAAAACTGCAAGCGTTGTGCCAAAATTTGAAACCAATTCCGCCATGGTCGACTTTGCCTTTCATCCTTTCGGTGTCGATGAATTAAGTACTAGTAAAACACTGGGGGTCAATGTAATCAACTAGTCCTCTCCCACCAAAATTTCAGACCTTGTGTCTATAGTAGAAAGAATTATTATTATTATTATTATTATTATTATTATTATTATTATTATTATTATTGTTATTATCATTATTATTATTATCATCATCATCGTTGAGGCAATAAGCTGGTAGAATCATTACCAAGCCAGAAAAATGCTTAGCAGCATTTCTTGCAACTTGACATTCTAAGTTCAAATGCCACTTACATTATATACACCATATTTTAACATGTATAAAGAACCCCCTAATTTGGGGGGTTTAAAATTTGGGAAAAAGGTTTTGTTAGGAATTATGCATGCTTAAGAAACTCCCATATTTTTTTAACCTACTTTTTTTTACAAAAAGCCATTCCTTATACACCGTAATTTACGGTATCTATCTATAATATATTATACAGAGAAAATGGAGAGTAATATACTTACCTGGTGCCTATTTCAAACAATAAACACCAATACTTTTAAGCTATACTGGACTCTTGAACATTTCATTAATATATAAGATTAAACCAGTGAAGCTTGGATGTTGACATCCCTTTCTAAGAGGTATTTGTATCCTCAATATAGCTAATATATATAATTGAAAAAATTTGTTATAGGTATAAAAATAGAGAAAATATGTAAAAATCAAAATTGAATTTAACACAAAATTGAATTCAATACATACGCACGTTTCAAAAGACAATACAAATATTTAAGAAAAAATTATAATAATGATAATTATGATTAAAATTATAACTAAAGTTATGCATTGTCATTCTCATCAGTGTGAAGAATTTTTAGGAAGAACATCAAAAAAGGTTATTAATAAAATTCAATAAGGAAAAACAGATGGGGTAATAGGGAAAAATTAAACCAGATATCTACAAACAAGTTATTATAATAATAATAAGAAGACGAAGAAGAAGAGAGATGAAAAAGAAAGATATATCAATGTGTATGCAAGTCTATTTGTGCAAAAAACTATAACTTAAATCAAAGGGGAATAATATTCTGATTACTGACCCCTTGTATTTTCTTTTACCAAAGCCAGGAACTTTTCAGCACCCCCTCATATGTTGAAGGAATATTATACAACATAACACAAAGCAAATGGATTACTTGATTCCATATAAGGAAGTGCTTTTATGTCTGCAGCTGCAAAACAATTGTAGCACTGTTATTATACTCAGGAAAGCATGTGGGTGTATAGTAATTGAAGGGTCTTCTAATGCAGAATAAATTCCTATTTAGGGGAAATAAGAGAGTGAATCAAGGCCTGAGGGTTTCATGTGTTGGCACTTGATAAGGACCAATGCACAAAACTCTGGGACCTTGACTCACTCTGTTTCTGCTAAACATTAATTTTTTTGTTTGTTTTGTTTTTGCAAATATTAGTTACCCCCATTTGATGATATATTCTGTATTTTAAATGTTACGTAAGCAGTCTGACTCAGAAAACATTCCTGTTCTTGAACATGGCAATGCAGGGGAGGCCCTAGCCCCGTTAGGTAAAAATCCTGCTCCTTCTGCAGTTAACCCTTCAGTTGTTTTTAAAGCAAGGCTAGAAATTTTTTTTTTTTTTTCTTTAGCAAAAAAACTTAGAATTAGTTCCTGGTGTTTTTTACCATTTACTAAACGCTTTGTCTTTGAGCTAAACCAGGTTTTTCCCAGCTCCAGATGACAATGCTTTAACTATTAGTTTGAGCTCTGCTGCCCCACCAGTTGTCATCATCATCATCATCATCATTTTTAGCAACATCTGTTTCTCTGTGCAAGAATGGTTTGTATATGTCTTGAGTGCATCATCTCTCCATGTTTCTTAATTAGACGTCATACCACAAGAAATACCCAGACATTTAAGGTTTTCTGTATGCCAACAGCTATTTGGTTTACTCTATGTAACTTCCCCTACTAACCAAAACTGTTTCTACTCGGCATTAGTAATCTGCTTCCATTATCACACACATATACACGTGTGTGTATGTGTGTGTTCAGGGGGGCGCTGAAAAGTTCCTGGCTTTAAGGGTAATTGCAAGAGGCCTGGTTGGAGGCCTCAACCTTCCAAGTTCTTTTACAGGGCTTAGGAAAACTGAAGAACCACTGCAATAAGAGTGTGTACCGGAGGGGGAGATATTCTGATTACTGACCCCTTGTATTTTCTTTTACCAAAGCCAGGAACTTTTCAGCACCCCCTCATATGTGTATGTGTGTATGTATATATATATATATATATATATGTGTGTGTGTGTGTCATCGTCATCCTCTAACATCCGTTTTCCATACTTGTGTGTGTATGAATGTATTTTGGTATGTATGTTTATATATATGTACAGATATGTATGTATAAGGTGATGACACTAATGTATACACCTCTAATAAATGTACTCCACTTTGTTGTTACACAATCCTTGGATTAACAGGATGCTTAATTATTATCAATTAGCAAACATTAATTGGTTAATTCATGAAGTGTTAGAAAGACGACAGCCTGGATCTGAAAGATTGCTACTTTTATGTATAAAGGGCTCGCAACACAGGCACATGGGGCATGCAAGGAGTCTGTTAAAATGGCAGCCACTCGACTCATTCTGTAATTCACATTCTACAATCTGTATTCAATTGAGTGCCCCTTGATTGCTTGAGATCCTTCTAACTTCTAATAGTTACTGTCAAGTCATAAAAGCACTCCTTAACACCACCGTTTCTCAACCGGGGTTCCACAAAAGGTACCCAGGGGTTCCGTGAGATAAGCTAATGCTAATTTCATGATCGTAATATTACTATACATGCACAACATATTATTGGTTATTGTAATATAAACATCATCCTATCTAACCTATTATGTTATCAAAAATATATAACCACACACACACACACACACACACACACACACACACACACACATATATATATATATATATATATATACAAATAAGAAAGAAGAAAGCAAAGGACCACTGATGAGGTCACAGAAGTGTGGCGAAAGAACTCTGGTCGAAATATGATTAATGTAAAAGATAAAATAAAGCTGAAGCAAATTAACACCAAATATATAGTGCTTGTGTTTTTATTGGCTAAACTGGCAACATGACCATCCCCCAATACAACAATATATATATATATATATATATATATATATATATGTGATATTTACCACATGAACTACGATGAAAAGAATATGAGAAAGATATGGGATATAATTTTTTTTGTGCAGGGGTTCCTTGAGACGTAATTTATTTTAAGGGTTACACAAGGGTAAAGCGGTTGAGAAACACTGACCTAATCACTAGGCCACAAGCCTTCCCACAGACTTCAGTTTAAAATCTATTTAATCTACTTGTATAATTCTTACCCAGGAATATTCACCTGTGAACCCATTCCTTCACATGCAGATTCTTTAGAAACTCTCAGATCTCATCCCACTCTATTCTTTTCCCATTTCTCTTAGCGGTGTCGTTACAGAATTAATAGTATTTTTGTTGTAATGTAGGCCTGTCCAAAAACATATTAAACTGTTCATAGGTGAATCTTGGTTTCATTTTTATTCCTGGTAGTGCTGCCAATCTTTTGCGACTGACCAATCACATAGCATGATGGGCAATGTGATGGTCCACCCAAAGTGGCTAATTTGCCCCTGTCTGTGGCTATTTACCCCTGAACATATAGAAACATGCAACAGTATATTCGATTCGTCTCTGGTCCAGCATCTTTCCACTCATGGCTCTCACTTCCAAAATAACCTTTGACATTTTCACACCTCCAGGAACTCTCTTCCTGTCCATGTGTTCTTCCTAAACAAGAACACCGGTGGATATAACCGATCCCAAGCATTCCTTTCTATCATATATTTCCATCCTTAGGAGCTGATATGGTTATAAGCAGTGCCTTTTTTCTCTTGGAGTAAATGTTTGTAGAAATATTCCAAAAGCTACTCTCTCACACACACATACACACGCAATTATCTCCCATTTCTAGTTATGTCCCTTAAACACTGCAATAGGTCTACCCTTCACTCTAGCAGTTGATTATGGCTAAATGTAGGTTGCAGCGTTTGCACAGTAACTGCAGTTTCTGCACTACATGCACCAGCACTGGGAGTTGTCTGTCAGCCTATCATTGTACATGTACCTCCCCCCTCCTCTAGATCTCTGTGTATATTCTAACTGTCACTCACTTACTCACTCTCTCCATCTCTCTTTACTCCCCTCAAACCCTCCCTCTCGTTAATTTCCTCATTTATCAGTCTTTCCCTCTA
>NC_068991.1:71278324-71284066 GCF_001194135.2 Octopus bimaculoides
GGTTTTTTTCCTTTTTCTCCTCTAGTCCAGCATTTCTGAATTCTTAACCAAAACATTCCGTTCACACAGGCACAGGCATATATATATATATATATATATATATATATATATATATACACACATAAGCAGACACAGTAGAAGTTGCTTGTTAGAATCATGGTTAATGTTATGTTATTAAATAGTTATTGATATCAAAATTATTGGGTCCCAAAACTACAATACTGCTTATTGTTATCACCTGGTTATTGCTGTATAAATGGCTCCATCCCAGAGTGATTACAATAAACAGTTTCCACTGTATGTATATATATATAGGCATGTGTGTTTATCTGTATATATATATATATATATATATAATATACACACATACAATTGGTGTATAAGCAACAAAATAAACTCCTGGTAATTAAGCGGACAATAATAGGTTTCTAAACTCCAATATATTATAACATTGCAGTAAATGGAATTAATGGTGTTTATTGCTAATGAAACAGATGTTGGGTGTAATTAAACTATTTTTGAAATGCATGCTTTTCTACTTTTTATTCGATACACTTGTGTGTGTGTGTGTGTGTATATATATATATATATATATATATATATATGTATATGTGTGTATGAATATATATATGTATGTGTGTGTGTGTATATGTGTGTGTGTGTACATACATATATATATATGTACATATGCATGTGTGTGTGTGTATATATATATATATAAATATGTACATGTGTGTGTATGTATATATATATATATGTGTGTGTATATTATATATGTACATATGTGTTTAGATATATGTATGCGTGTGTATATATGTATATATATATATATGTGTGTGTGTGTGTGTGTATATGTATATATGAGTGAGTGTATATATGTGTGTGTATACATGTCTATATATATGTGTGTATATATGTGTGTGTGTGTGTGTGTATATATATATATATATATATATATATATCAGCATGTAGCTAAGTAGTACAAAGCATTTGTTAAGGTGGTGCTCAGTTCAGCTGAAACTGAAATCACATGACATGTTTTGGAAAACAAACTTCTTAACCACACAGCAGTGTGTGTGTGTGTGTGTGTGTGTGTTGGGGTCAAGCAGTTGTTCTCTTTCTTCTACCATCCTTGTCCAGCTTTAATTGAAATATTCACCAAACATCAATATATTTATTTTTGCCATCTTAATTATGCTTAACAGCTGCTTCGTTAGCAATAAACACCAAACTGGGCCACTACCTCGAAGGGTTTAGCCAAACAAACCAACTCCACTACATTTTTTTTTTCCAAGATATAGGGATGTAAACAAACCAACACTAGTTTTCAGGTGACACTCAAACACAAAGACACATAAACATGCATAGATATTTTTACAGCAAGCTTCTACAGTTTCCATTTACCAAATTTACTGTCAAGGCATTGATTGTGCCCTGCCCATGTCTTTCAAGGAATTTAATGTGACATATTGATGTGGTTTTATGTAAGATTCCAAACACTGGGCGAGGGTAACATCACTGTTTCTTTTCTGCTGCCAATACTTTGGATTCCAAGAACGTTATGGTTCTTATCTTCTGTGGTTTCATTCAAAACTGATAAAGAACTGATTATCAATTTGAACTTAGTGGTTTCGTATAATTGAATTGGCTCCAACCCCTGGACCTGTTTGTATGGTTGTGCTGAGGCACGCTTATTCCAACAGCAAGGATTCTTGTGCCAATGTGTGGACTTCAACATAGATTATTAACTTGCTAAAAATAGCAGCTGCAAGTTCTTCAAACCAAATCTTACCTACCAACTCACTCTTATATATGATTGCTTTGAGTTGACCATTCCAGAAAAAATGACACATTGTCTGGAGTACATTATTCCAGAAGTATAGAGGGTGTTGGTCATAGATAGAACCATCACCACCACCATTGTTTTTTTTTTCTTTTTTCTTTTTTGCATATTTGGTTTAGTCTGGAAATATTTGGTTGTTCCTAAGACCATCACAAGCTCTTCAAAATCAGTAAAATGAATGCGATTGATATTTTTAATCCTTTTCTGACCATATTTCTGTTGGAATACACTAGCTTTCATTTTTATTATTTTTGGAATTTTCAAAGAATTTATGAAAATGACTTTGCCATCATTAAGCTGGAGTTTGGCATATAAATTAACATGGAATTTTAAAGGGTTTTAATTTATATATCTTTAACCCTTCAGCATTCAGATTACTCTATCAAATTTAATGCTTATTTCTTCACATTGCTTTGAATTAATCATGTCTTGAGATTTTGATGATGTGATCATTTATTATTAGAATGACATTATAGGGTAGGTGTAAGAGGCCAGATTTGGCCAGTTTGAACATAAAGCCAAATTTAGCCAATTTAAATGCTAAGGGGTTAAAACGGGGTAGTTTTTTGTAGTATTTATTTCTTTATTGCCCACAAGGGACTAAACATAGAGGGGACAAACAAGGACAGACAAAGGGATTAAGTCGATTACATCGACCCCAGTGCGTAACTGATACTTAATTAATAGACTCCGAAAGGATGAAAGGCAAAGTCGACCTCGGCGGAATTTGAACTCCGAGTGTTCAATACCGCTAAGCATTTCACCCGGAGTGCTAACGCTTCTGCCAGCTTGCCTCACCGTAGTTTTTGTGGTATTGAACAAAGGATGGTCTCAAGCAGGTCGGTGCCAAAAGGGTTAAACAGCAGCAAATGTTTGGTCTCTCAAATATGACCTGGGACTAAACAGCATTGTATTCTAGCAATGCTAATAATATACGTAAAAGGAATAAAAAAGAAAACAGACTGTAAAACAACAAAAATAGTATTAATCAATGGTATTTATTGAGTTTCTTTTGCGAGTCAGTGATGTTGGAGATAGATTTTAACTAGTTTTCTCTCAAAGTCCCTTAAATCTAATTAAAATTTGCTGACACCCATTTTTATCCTACAAATCTTACAAGCACTTAATCATCTCTTTTCACAGGTGAAATTTTAAGAAATGTTTTTGTTATTCTTGTCCTTTGCCTCTGTGTATGTTGGTGTGTGTGTATGTGTGTGTCCTCCTACCACCTTCCGCGTCACTCCACCCTCGCCACCCTCTTCTCACTTGTATCAACACCTTTTCCCAATCTATTTGCATTGCTGAAAAATTTACTTCTTTCTTTTCACCAAACTGTCGTTATCTCTCGCACCTTTTGTTTTATTATGCACCACTGATGCTAGTGTTGATGATAATAATAGCAGCAACAGCAACAAACTCCAAGACTTCTCTTTCTTCAAGTGCCATCAGTATTATCACCATAAGGTTTTTTTTTAAACGGTTTTTGATGTTCAAAAATTTAGAATTTTTTGTTCGTTTGCTTAGGGTTTTTTTTTTTTTTATATTTTCTCAAGTAATTTAGTAACCTTCTCTTGTTTTAGTAACAAAAAAAATCTTTCTTTTGTGTGTTTTAATTATTCAACATAAGCCAACTCACTACTCCATACTCTCTCTCTCTCTCTCTCTTTCTCTCTCTCTCTCTCTCTCTCTCTCTCTCTCCTTTATGATGTCTCTCTTTCTGTCTCTTGAACCCCTCTGCCATGCTGGAGTACCAAATCAACCACAGTACTTATTTTAAGTTTAATACTTATCCTATTGGCCTCTTTTGCCAAACTGTTAAGTCATGGGATGTTAACAGACCAACACCAGTTATCAAGTGGTGATGGGAGGGGGTATCAGTCACAAAGACACATGCATATCATATACATGATGTATGTGTATGTATATACACATCACATGTATATACGCGCATATGTATACACACATGCACACAGCGGGCTTCTACACAGTTTCCATCTAGCATTAATTGGCCCTGGGCTATAGTAAAAGACAAGATATGATGTGAGCAACATGCCAAGCTAATAATAAATTACATTATTGGATAAGTATTCTAGCAACATATATATATATATATATATCATCATCATCATCATCATCATCGTTTAACGTCTGCTTTCCATGGACCCACATATATATATATAAAGGAAGTATAAAGAAAGGAAAAATTGTAGGTGTAGACAAACTTTAATTCATAATCCAGTTCTTTGACTTCATTTATTGTTTTTGAAAATGCTGAATATATATATCTTTATATATAGTCTTTACTTGGACTGTATCAGTGGACTTGGATGTTTGACATCCCTTTGAAGGATTTCAGTCCTCACCTCTTTTATATATACATATATGTATTATAATTATATATGTACAAAGGCATCCAGCTGTAGAAAAATTGCCAGATCAGATTGGAGCCTGGTGCAGCCGCTGGTTCTCCAGACTTCAGTCAAACCGTCCAGCCCATGCCAGCATGGAAAACGGACATTAAACGATGACAATGACGATGAATTGATGACGGAAACAGAAGATAAATTCAGCACTAGTTTTTATTCAGTACGACGATTGTTTCGACTCGTCCTGCAACTGTCCGTTATGGGTAGGATTTTGTGCATCTAACTGTGTTGCATCAGTTTGTGCAGTTTGGGTCACATCGTTCTGAATAAAGACTAGGGCTAAATTTATCTTCCATTTCCTTCACCAGTTATAATTATCTCAACTAACACTATACAATTCCTGAAGTAGATCAAGCGGAAATATACCCCAACCATGAATGACACCAGGTAGCCTAAACTGTGGAACATGCTTTGCTCAGCACACTGACATATACATCCCCTCTTCAGCAAAAAGAGACTGACAGAATAAGTACCAGGCTTAGAAAATAAGTCCTGGGATCAATTTGACTAAACCCTTCAAAACGGTGCCCCAGCATGACCACAGTCTGGTAACTGAAACAAGGAAAAGATATATATGTGTATGTGTATGTACATGTATGTGTACATGTATATATGTCTGTTATATACATACATATATATATATATATATATATATATATGCATGCACAGGTGTGGCTGTGTGGTAAGAAGCTTGCTTCCCAACTACACGGTTCCAGGTTCAGTCCCACTGCGTGGCACCTTGACCAAGTGTCTTCTATAGCCTCAGGCTGACCAAATCCTTGTAAGTGGATTTGGTAGACAAAAACTAAAAGAAACCTATAGTGTGTGTGTGTATATATGTGTGTGTGTGTGTGTGTGTGTGTATATATGTGTGTGTGTGTGTGTGTGTGTGTATATATATGTGTGTGTGTGTGTGTGTAGGTTTGTGTCTGTTTGTCCCCCTGCCATCACTTGACAACCAATGCTGGTGTGTTTACATCCCCGTAACTTAGCAGTTCAGCAAAAGAGACCGATAGAATAAGTACTAGGCTTGCAAAGAATAAGTTCTGATGTCAATTTGTCCGACTGAAGGCGGTGCTCCAACATGGCCGCAGTCAAATGACTAAAACAAATAAAAGGATATGTATGTATATATATATATGTATGTTTATGTCTGTGTGTGTGTATATAGTGTATATTTAAATGAGGTTGGTGCCATGCTGTAGTTAGGATTGTCAGGAATGGTCGTAGGTTCTGAGTTATTGCTCGTTTCTCAGAGTAGACATCTTTAGGAGATTCTATGTCAGGCTTCTGGTCGTTTTAATTATTTATTTCAAACTGAACATAAGGTTAGAAAGACTGGCCGCAATACTAGAAACAGCATCACATCTGTCGTCGCCAACACCACCACCACCACCGATCAATAATTGGATGGTGGCGCCATCTATGAATAGTTCTTAATTTATTTCAACTGAGAAAATTCTTCACTCTCTT
>NC_068991.1:71284601-71285078 GCF_001194135.2 Octopus bimaculoides
TTTTTTTTTTTTTTTTTTTTTTGCAAAACTCCAGCTTTATGAGTCATTGTTCTTTTGGACCATAGACACACTTATTTTGTTTTTTGTACATGCCTTTCACATCTATTTATTTTTTTCCTTGCTTAACACACACATACACAAGCATGCGCACACACACACACACACACATATATATATATATATATATATATATATATGTGTGTGTGTGTGTAGTTCTTCCCTATAGCTAATTCCTTCCTTCCCTTTCTATCTCGATTGTCTCCAGTTCTATCCTTGCTGTCTGTGGATATATAGACAATCTAATATTGATGCACAAAGAACAGGCGAAAAATATCCTCTACGCCCTTCATTGGATCAAATTTTTTTCTGCCTTTTTTCCCATTATTATTATTATCATATGTAAACCATTTTTTTTATATACACGCACAAGCTTAACTGCAGTGTGTTGTTTGTAATTCCAGTCCATCTTTATTGCAT
>NC_068991.1:71285325-71295630 GCF_001194135.2 Octopus bimaculoides
ATTACATCAATCCAGTGTGTAACTGGTACTTATTTCTGTGACCTCCAAAAAGGGTGGAATTCGAACCCAGGACGTAAAGACAGATGAAACGCCGCTAAGCATTTTGCCCGGCGTGCTAACGACTCTGCCAGCTTGGCACCTTAATAATAATAATAATACTAATAATAATAATAATAATAATAATAATAATAATAATAATAATAATAATAGTAATCTTTTTAATTTAGGCACAAAGCCACCAGTTTTGTAGGAAGTGGTTAGTCATCAATACCAGAGGCCCTCTTGTTTGACTTGTACAATATTTTATTATTAAAGTAATTTATCTGTACATATGTGTGTATGTAACTATATATGTATATATAATAATACAAATGATATATGAGCATATGCATGTTTACATACATACCTACATCTACATGTGTATATAGATGCATATCCGGGTACAGGACGTCAAAAAAACGTGGACAAAAAAGGAACGGGAACACGAACAAAGCACAAAAAATGGACTATATATATATATTTATACACACACGCACATTAATTATTGGTTGTTATTAACACTCTGAAAAAAGAAATTATAAGATATCTTGAACAGTATGCTGAATTCTATATACAATTTCACTCTCTTTCTAGTCTAAAAGTTGCTTTTTACAGTAATAATAATGATAATGCTTTCTAAATTTGGCTGATGGTCACAGAATTTAGGTGGTGGTGGTGGTGGGGTGGGGCAGTGTCTTTAATATCCCCCTCTACTTAACAATTACCCCTATTAGTCCCTGGTTGATCAAAGGCAAGGCAAGACCTTAGCAGAGTGAAGTAGAATAATTTTCAAATTATTAAAAAATTTTTGCAAAAAGCCAGCAATTTTAGGGAGAAGGATGGGGTCAATAAAACACAGTACCAGTCAGGTACTGGGGTTAATAACATCAGACCCCAGTATTTGACTGGTGCATTATTTTATTGATGAAAGACGAAGTTGAACTCAGAAGAAATGCTGCCAACCATTTTGTTTAATCATCATCGTAATAAATGTTGGTTTCAAATTTTGGCACAAGGCCTGCAGTTTGAAGAAGAGGTGGTTAATTGGTTTCATGAACCCCAGTGTTGGTATTAATTATATTGACCCCTGACCCCTGCTCCCAAAGGATGAAAGGCAGTCAAGCTCAGCAGAAATTGAATTCAGACAGTAAAGGCAGATAAAATGCCACCAAGAATTTTATTTCTAGCAAGGCAAAAAACGATTCTGGATTACCAATACTGACCAATATTGACCAGTATATAAAATCTGCATCTACACAGAATGTGTCCTTATCTTACAAGGACAAGATATTTTATGGAGATAGGAGCCATTTTAGAATATCTCCTCATACATTTAATGGGAGAGAGTTCTAGATTGATTTTTGAAGAGTGAGACAAAGTAGGATGTATTTGGTGGAAAGAAACAAGTCATTTCTCACATACCAGCAAAATACAACAAATTGACTTTCCAAAGATCCTGGTAACATTTTGTTATTCTGCTCATCATCTTTTCATCAACATTGCAAAAGCTGTTAAAATCTAAAACATTTACTGTTGGCACCATAAGAATGTTATAAACTTCTTTTTAACTATTATTATTTACATTATTTATATTCAACAGATATTTGTCTTCATCTTGTTTGTTGTTAACACAACGTTCCAGCTGGTATACCCTCCAGCCTTCTTCAGGTGTCTTGGGAAAAGTTTGAACGTGGGATTTCATTCCTAAGGTACAAACAAGATGAGGATAAATATCCATTGAATGTAAATAATGCACATAATTCCTCATCTCTTAAACATAGAACTCTATTTTTTTTATTTTGAACAGTGGCTCTCTAAATATAAAGCTATAATTAATAGCAAATAACTATTGGGTTTGAAAATCTTACAGATGTGGGTTGTGTCCCACAGGCAACCTTTGGCTTTTCTTGACCAAAGCGTCTTTTTAACCCAATATCTACATGCTATTATTTATAGCTTAATGAAGGTGGCGGCAACTGACAGAATCATTACTGTGCCAGGCAAAATGCTTAGAGGTAATTCTTCCAGCTCTAAGTTCAAATGCCACGGAGATCGACTTTACCTTTTGTCCTTTTGGGGTCGGTAAAATAACAACTACTCAAGCACTTGGGTTGACATAATCAATTTTCTCTCCCCTCAAAATTGCTGGCCTTGTACCAAAATGAGAAAGAATCATTTATAGCTTTGTGCTTAGAGATCCACTCTTCCAAGAGAGAATTTAATATTTCAATGTTAGCAAATCATCGAGCTGGCGGAAACGGTAGCATGCCGGGCGAATTGCTTACTGGTACTTCGTCTGTCTTTACGTTCTGAGTTCAATTTCCACCAAGGTCGACTTTACCTTACATCCTTTCGGGGTCGATAAATTAAATACCAGTTGCAGACTGGGGTCGCTCTAATCAACTGGCCTCCTCCTCCAAAAAATTTCAGGCCTTGTGCCTAGAGTAGAAAAGAATATTTCAATGTTAGCAATCCTTTGTCTTAAAGTGAAAGCATTTCGGTACTTCTGCCAACATTACAAGATCTCTCTCATTTCCACAGTTACATTTCTTAATGGAGTTTTTATCTTTGTTTTACTTGTTTCTCTCCACCACCACCCTCCTCTTTTATTCACACTCTTTATTCTTAGTTTGTGTTAAAGTGTGAGGAATCTTTCTTACATTCCATTTAGATAAGGCGCTAGTTATATATACCACCACAGATCATGTCATGTGAAGGGGTGGGAACCCACTGACAAACTGCTGCTGGCTGTTGTCTCATCTCAGATTCACCTGAGTCTTGGATCGGTTCAGTCAGATTTTGGAAAGTCACAAGACACTAGGAAGTTGTTAAAGCCATCCTAATCAGCTTTTCACTAACCAAATAATTAGTGATGTTGGAGCCTCAAATATTTAGTTTTTTTGTTGTTTTATTTTTTTTATTTTCACTGAATTAGTTTTGATGTTTTTGTTGGGTAACCAACTCTACCCCCACATCCGTCTGTCTTGCTGCAGTCTATATCACCGTTGTGACATACGTACATCTCAAAAGATTCAACAACCCAAATAATGTTAGGGGCTCTTTATAAAGAACCCCTAACATGTTATTCAGAGTTAGAAGTTAGGTATTGTATCTAATTGGGACCCTATTCTTGATCTCCCCACCTACATAATGTAACATTAATGTCCTAAGATTTTCAAGGACTATAAAAACGTGCAGTTCTCATCTGCTTTGAAGTCAACAAACTGATAAAGGTGAATTACTGACTGAATAAGTCATAACAGCAACAAACCTGCAGAAGCTGCAATAAATAAGTTCCGTAAGGTTGTTCAATTTTAAAAGGGTTTTTAAATATTGTATAATTTTATTGGTTGAAAACTGTGTCTTCGATTTTTACATACCAGTTTTTGACAACTTTCTCAGCATTTATGGCGTGGAAAAACGGGCGTTAAATGACAATGATGTTTGCAGTCAGCCCCTGTGTCCTAGTAGTAGTAGTAGCAGCAGTATTTAACTCTTATTACCAACTAACCAGGTTAATCTCTACTTCAGTTTCAAATCATTTCGTATTAATTTAATTAAGACGAGTGTGTGTGTGTGTGTATACATAAAACCCGCTTTTTTTTTTGTTACTTGTAACAGAACAAAGAGTAATTGAAGGCTTCTTTCTGGAGAACGAGGATGATGTAGTGGTTTTCATACCGTTTCTCTGTCATTTATTACTGTGAAGTAACACGATCGCCTTTAAAGGGAGACAGGTAAATAAACGTGTATGAATCTCCGTAAAGTGGATCAACGTGGGAGCCTCTCACTCGGTCTGCTAGAAATAGCAGCCAAACTCAATTCACATCCAGCTGGTACAGGAAAGAACGCAGGATATGACACTCCTAAGTGCACTGTGCCTAGGGAAAAGTCGGGATGGTCGTTGGATGGAAGATATTTGATCAATAGATCTACTACCATCACATCTGACCTGGTGTTTTAAATAATATAAGTCGACGTGTCCGTCCGCCGTCTCATTGCAGATGTCGAAACCACGGTCCGGTTTCTATTCCGTTACCAATTTTTACATTCATTCGCATTTATAATTGCTTCTTTGAACGTAATGAAGCTCACCACTTCACGTATGCAGTTTAACACAAGGCGTTAATTACGGTTTCGAAAGAAGCAATTATCTCCGGCTGGTGATGCAAGGGCGATAACTCTTCTCAGTCCTAAGTTGCAGCAATATTTTGCCAAGCTCACCACCAGCTGGTCGAAAATAATATTTGTAGTTTAATAATAAAACTCATTGTCTTCGTTATTATCGTTATTAGCATTGTGTATTTAAATTTCAATAATTATCAAAGATTTGTTTTGTGATTAATCATCAATAAACAATGGTTCTCAGTCATTATATCGGTGTTTCCTACAAGAAAACGCTGTTTTCATGATGGCTGGGCTACTGCTGGTGTTGTTCTACATTTTAGGTGTTCCCATCAGAATTTTAGGTTTATTGTCTTTTATTTATTTTATTTTTTTAAATGAGTGTTAACAAGGGAATCTTGTATGATTCGAAATTATTTGGTCATTCTATTTATTGTCTTTTTTTTCTTTGAATTTTTACAAGATGTTTTTTTCTTTTTTTTTCATTATTCTCCTTTCTCTGATAACATACAAAACTCTATTAGCTGCCTTTTTTTTTTTAATATTTTTTGACTGATTTTGTTAACAAATATCTGATGTATATTGGTAGCTGCATAGCACTGGCAGCATGGCTAGGACTGTTTCTAGAGGGAGTTTTGTTTTCTATTCTCATGTGGCTGGTTGGTCATTGAGTGTTCTACCATTTAGACAGACATATTTCAGCTGATGCTAGAACAGGGATTCAAGCGGACAAATAAAATGATGGCTGTAAATGTCAAGAAATTTAAACCTTTTTTACATTCTTTTTTTTTTTTACATTCTTTAATAATGTAAATTGTTGTGTGAGCTTTATTCCCATTAAAAATTATGCATTCCCATCATACAGAATGTATTGTACAGTTTTAATCTGTTTGTTTCTATGAAGCTGCTTTACTAAATATCAACATAAAAAAATATTATGTTCTTCCAGAATTTGTGTCGAATAAAAATGTGATGCTTTTTATTTATTTATTCATTTTATTTATTCTATTTTTATTTTTTCCTTTCTTTTCAGAACCGTCAAAGTTTGTGTGTGGTACCTGCAAGACGACAGTGAATTCTGCTTGGTCACTTGTACAACATGTGCAAAGCATTCATGGCATGAAGATTTATTTACCAGCATCAGAGCTTTCTGTACAACTTTCCAATCTATCAACTCCATCTCCTAAGGCACCATCAGACCATGTGATGACTCCTCCGACTCCCAACACTGCTGATGCTTTGCCACACCCTCCTCACCCCTTCATGTTCCGCATGCCATTTGATCGCCAACACCAACTGCCACCAGGTCCAGCGCTCAGTCCGTTTAACCGTCCTCCAACGGGTCCGGATTTCCGCTTGGACCTGTTAAATGATCCGTTTCATTCAAGGTCTGTCCAGGGCCTTTCTAATATTTCATCAGCATTTGATGTACCGCCGCCATTTCCGGCCCCATTCAGTGACCGACCGCGGATCATGGAAACAATAGACTTTTACTCACAGCGTCTTCGACAATTGGCATCAACACAGACACCCCCTTTACGTAAACCTACACCCCCATTTTCACAGACTCCTTCAACATTTACATCGATAACGCCAACACCATCGCATTCTCAAGATTCTTTACCAAAGAATTTAAGCCCTGCAAGTAAATTAAAATCTTGTGAGTTTTGTGGGAAATGTTTCCGATTTCAAAGTAATCTAATCGTACATCGAAGATCTCACACCGGAGAGAAGCCATTTAAATGTCCCATATGTCCACATGCATGTACACAAGCTAGTAAACTAAAACGACATATGAAAACTCACTTAAACAAGTCGCCCCTCAGTAGTATGTCTCAGACTTCAAACATATCTAATGCCTCTGAAGGCAGTGTGCCATCCAGTAGCAGCACACCGGACTCCAACAAACATATGATAAAACATAACGATTCTAATATTGACTTAGACAACGAAGAGGAAAACGAAGAGGAGGAAGAGGAAGAGCTTGAAGAGGAGTTAGAGGAGGACGACGATCTTGAAGGGATGGAGACTGTTCACAATGGGTCTCCCGATCCTTTAGATTGTCATGTAAGTAAAAATAGAGACGATCACTCTTCTCAGGAGCGCAGAACTCCGAACGAGAGGTCGAAGGATCTAAGCCACATGCCCGGCGCTGGAGAGAAGTCTTTGCTGAGTGAGGTGATGGAAAACACTGGTCTCAATAACATTCAGCAATATAACGAGGCGTTCCAGCAGGCGTTGGCTGAAAACATCCACAACAAGGATAGCACAAAAGTTGAAGAAGATGGTTCGGAGGGCACCGAGAATGGTGATCGAGACATAAAGTCTGAAGACACAGATGTGTCGTACACTAGTCAGGAAAAACCTGAACCACTAGATTGCAGTGAATCGCCCTACACAAAACGAATTAAGACTGAACCACTGGAAATAGTAAATAGTATGGAATCTATATATTCTAATATGTGGTTACCTAGTAGTCACCACCAAGAGTATTTTTTATCTGGTCTATCTGCAAGGCTTAGTGACCCTAATCACAACAGTTTCAATTCTCCATCAGAAAGTGCCTTGAAGCCAAATCTGACTTCGCACCCTAAAGCCGGCCCTAGTTCTAATAGTACCCCCAGTAATGGTGGTCCAATATCAAATCGGAAAGACCGGCGGAATGATACCTGTGAATTTTGTGGGAAAGTTTTCAAGAACTGCAGCAATTTAACGGTGCATCGAAGAAGTCATACTGGTGAGAAGCCATATAAATGTGAGTTGTGCAGCTATGCGTGTGCACAGTCGAGTAAGCTGACTAGACACATGAAGACGCACGGCCGTATTGGGAAGGATGTGTACAGGTGTAAGTTCTGTAGCATGCCCTTTTCTGTGCCGAGCACTTTGGAGAAACATATGCGCAAGTGTGTCGAGAACCGGCAAGTACGAGCAGTTCAGGAGACTGACACAGATACAAACAGCACTACTACATCTACATTATAGTTTTTTTTTTTTTTCTTCTGTTTTTTTTTTTTTTTCTCCAAATGACTACTTGATGTTCAAACGTTTATTATTAAAAAAATATGAACAAAATTATAAAGTCTAATATGAGAAATACAAACAAGGAGCGAAAAATTGCAAAAACATAAATAATACGAAATACTAATCAAATTCTACATTGTTATTAATTTTCTACTTTTTATATCTCTGAGACTAGTTTTGAGCTGAGAAGAAATAAAGGGAAGGAATTTGGAAAGTTTTTCTGTCGCAAAACTCATTAAAATAATCTTTGGAAAAGAAAAAAAATCATAGTTTGTATTTAAAAAAAATGTTTTCAAAAACATAACAAATTTATTTTCGATTTTGAAAGAAGTTTCCCCTTACCCCTACCCCAACACACACATACAAACACACATTCTCTCTCTGTCTCTCTCTCTCTCTCTCTTTATTTTACATTGTTTCTCTTATTTGCACACGTATATACATGTGTGTAGTGTGTATAAATATATATATATATAGATGTGTGTATTTATATATACACACACACACTCACACACACACACACGCACACGAATGTTAATCATTTGTATGCATATATGTTAAGCAATGTATTTGCACATGTATACATACATATGTGTGTGTGTGTGTGTGTATCTTATTATATGTATATATGTATGTATATAAACACACACAAACACACAATGTTAGTTGGGTGTATGTAATTGTTAAATGGTTATACACAAGTATACATACATGTGTATGTATATATATATATTTTTATACATATACACATACATATATATATATACAAACACACACACACACACACACACACACACACACACACATATATATATACACAATGTTAGTTGTGTTTAGGTAATGTTAACTAACAATTAAAATTTTACTTAAGACAAAAATAATCAACTTCTCTCTCTCTTTCAATACAATGCTGTCATGTATGTATGTTTGTAAACATATCTATACATCTTTGTATAGATATGTGCATATATCTATATATATATGCATGCATACAAGTATACTTATGTCAGTGGCTATTGTTTTTGGTATATCAAATAAATACTAACTTTTATTCTGCATATTCTTCAGAAAACCTCAACATTCTCATTGGTACTCTCAGATACTCTTAGCTAAAGCTCTTTCATAAACAAAACTCGTTATATAGGGAAATAATTATAATAACAAACATGAATAGTTAGTTGGCACTTCGAATGTAAAATGTAATTAATTTCTTTTGATAACTTATACACATATTTGTATGTATGTGTGTGTATGTATACATGAATGTGTGTGTGCATGTAGCATTATATGCATGTGTGTAATTATATATTTATATACATATATGTGTGTATGTATTATATATATATATAAATATATATATATATATATATGTATGGAATATATGTGAATATTTGTATATATTTGATATTTACATATATATTTATGTATGTATTTATATATATATTTCTATGTATGTATATTTTTATATTTATATACAAATATTCATACACACATATACATATATATAATATATATAAATATATATATATATACACACATTCATATATTTTACACACACACATGTGTGTATGTGTGTGTGTATATATACATATATATATATATATATATATATTTATATATAATCATATCATGTAGACATGAAGATTATCCAGATATGCAAGCATGTCTTCTACAACATCTAGTTGGTATATACACCCACACATCACACCCTTTTATAACTTCACAAATATATACACTCTGTTGCAATATTACCTATTAATTTAAAGTTTTATTTTGTTAATATTTCTGAGGGTGGGGCACCTCCCCCTCCACTTAAGGAATCTTCTATATTCTAAGTACTGCTGATTATGTTACTGTTAAAAGCTCTTAGCATTCATTATATCCATCTTCACATACACACACACACGCACATATATATATATATATATATATATATATATATATATATATATTTATATATAATCATATCATGTAGACATGAAGATTATCCAGATATGCAAGCATGTCTTCTACAACATCTAGTTGGTATATACACCCACACATCACACCCTTTTATAACTTCACAAATATATACACTCTGTTGCAATATTACCTATTAATTTAAAGTTTTATTTTGTTAATATTTCTGAGGGTGGGGCACCTCCCCCTCCACTTAAGGAATCTTCTATATTCTAAGTACTGCTGATTATGTTACTGTTAAAAGCTCTTAGCATTCATTATATCCATCTTCACATACACACACACACGCACATATATATATATATATATATATATATATATATATATATGTATGTGTGTATATATATATATATATATACACACACACACACATGCACACTCTCACTCACTATATATGCATACAGCTACACACACACTCAGACATGCTCAAAAGCATACATGCTCACACTCACATGCGCACACATGCATGCACATGCACTCATGCTGTGCATTGTGCATATGTATGTATATGCGCTGTGTTTATGTGTATGTACTTAGGTGCATGAATTTAGGTGTGTATGTGTACACACCACACACACACACACACACATACGTGTGTATATACATATATATATATGTGTGTATATATATTTATATGTGTGTGCGTGTGTGCATATGTATGTATATTTGTGTGTCTCCTAAAAAGCTCCTTCTTTTAAAATATTCATCATTGGCTGTTCCTAGTTCTGATTACACTCCCCCCTTTATCATTGGGGCTGTTTCTTGGAAATTTTCCTAGCAACTTCTCTGGTAGACTGCCATCCAGTAGTAATTCCTGTGTGAACGATTGTCAAACGGATACTGGTTGGCCATTTCTACTTCAAGGTTGTTCTAAGCATTGTACTTTACAGGGTTATCAAACTCAAAAGAAGAAAACTTTAAAAAAAAAAAAAAAAAAAAAACCAACACCAACAAAAAAAATAAACCAACAACAAAAAAAACGAATGGAAAGAATACGATTTTTTTTGTTGAAATTTTTTTTTTTTTTATTTATTTTGATATTTTTCTAAAGCATGTGTTGTCTCTCTGACTGAAGAATACCAATAAAGTCAGCATCCTCATCTTTCTTCCCCATCATCCCATCCTAAGAAATCTGAGGTAGATTAACTAACTATATATATA
>NC_068991.1:71300107-71300886 GCF_001194135.2 Octopus bimaculoides
CAAAAAAAAATAATAATAATAATTAAAAGGTGTATTTAACAAAAATGTATGTATAAAAAACGTTTTCCATTTTAAATATATATATATTTATATATATATATTTATATATACACACATATATATATAAGCAACACTTAGACGGTAATTAATATATATATATATATATTAATTTGTACATGTGTCAGGATTTTACTGTATAATAATTTTAAATTTTTATTTGAATTTTTTTTTAATTGAATGGAAAAAAAGACAAAATTAAAAAAAGATAATCATATACGTACATACATATATATATTTGCGTATGTATATATGTGTATGTGTGTGTAGATGTGTGTGTGTACACATATATAGATATATATAGACACACACATATATGCACAAGTTATATCGATGCTGTTCACTGCCAGTGGTGATTCTTAGAGTGTGTCTGGAATTCTTTGACACATCTCATGTTGCCTATGAAGAAAATATTGAAGCACAGTTTTATAGGCCTGTGGTAATTAAGTATTACTAACGAATGGTATTACTTAATTAAAAATGACTGATGATGATGGTAATAATAATAATAATGATAATAACAATAAATTTAAAATATTTCTAATATGCACACCTAAAATTCTTTATGGTCGTGAATTATAACATAGGAGAGACAGATAGATTTTGGTGCTTCCTCTGGAAATTTATTGGGAAATTTTATTGCTGATAAAGGTTGAATGATACAAGTTTACTGTTTTTGTTATAAATTTTGTATGCTTGTGATATATATGTGTGTATATATA
>NC_068991.1:71303396-71306415 GCF_001194135.2 Octopus bimaculoides
AACAAAAAAATATCATTTTAAGAACAGCAAAATATAAATACAGGTTACAAAAAAAATATTAAAGCATAAAAAAAAAAATGGGCCAACAAGGTGAAAGCAAGCAGTTTTGCTAATTGGTAATTTTGTATAAGAGTATGGGGCGGTCACAAAATGTGCAATATAGAGATTATTTTTCACTGAATAATTGGTGTATATTAATCAATCATAATCTTATATATATAAATATATGTAAAATATATATATATATCAAGAACAACAATAATAATAATAATAGTAATGATAATAATAATAAACAGAAGGCTAGGTGGTTCAACGCATGTTACATAACAACGTCAATTTTAATAACATTATTGTAAGTATTTCTCTCATGCAATTTTTGTATTACCTGTTTTACTTAGTTCTGTGTTTACTTTTGGCTCCCAAATAATCTCTGGGATTTACACCTTCATACACACGTATATTATATAATAGATATGTATACAAATTCTCTTTTCTACCCACCTATTTTGAAGTTTTTCAGTCTACCTTTGCCTCCCATTTCACCTCGTTTGTTGCTAGACACATTCACATTCGCACACACTTGTGTTCTATTATAAGGAAAACCCTTTTATTTAATGGTTCGTGTGTGTGCTAAATAGTTTTATTTTCCTTTAGTTGCTATAACTTAGGTTTGATAAAGTGTTCTCATTAATCAGCTGCTCTCCCACTCTCTCTCTCTCTCCCCCCATTTCCTTATCATCAATACCCACCCTGCTTTGCACTGCTCCAAGCCCTTTTGTGCTGCCCACTGCCAATGTTAACACCATATAGTTGCTTCAACCCTAATAGTTACCAACTCTGAAAAAGAAAAACGTGCTAACAGCAGCACTGTCATTGTTTATTTATTTTTTTTATTTATTTATTTTTATTTTTTTGTTTCTTAGAAGAAAAATGTTTGTTGATATTTTTTTACTCCTAAAAAATGGAGCTGTTAGTTTCTAATATGATGCCCAAGAGATGAAATATACTCCAGCCTATAGCTTCTAATAATTCCAAACCAATACATATATACATACATACAAATATGTATATATAAATATATATATATATATATATGTATTCTTTGCTATAGTTTCTAATAACCATACCACAGAGATGAAAAATATACTCCTTGTTATAATTTCTAATAACACTCAACAGAGATGAAAAAATACACTCTTACTATCGTTTCTAATAATGCATCACATAAAGAGATGAAGACATCTTCCTATAATTTCTAATAATATCCATGAGTTAATATACTCCTTGCTATAATTTCTAATATCAATTTATCAGATATACTCCTGTCTATAATTTCTAATACTCCTTCTTACAGAGCTGAAATATACTCCTGGTTATAGAGTTTCTAATAAGCCTTTTACAGTGCTGAACTGTTCTTTTGGCTGTAGTTTCTAATAAACCCTGTACAGACACAAAGTTTACTCCTTTGCTTTGCTGTAGTTTCCAACAAACTCTTTAATAGACATAAAAATATTTACTCCTGGCTCTAGTTTCTAATACGTCACCCAACATTCTCCTTGTATTTCTTATTTACCAGTCATGACCGTTGGTAAATTACAAATGTAAATGACATTTTTTTTTTTTCATATATATATATTTTTTTTAACCTTTATTAATGTTGCTCTTTCATTAATCTGGAAACTGTACAAAAAGACAAAAAAAAAAAAAAAATTACGTCTGAGGTTGTGGGTTATGTGAATGTCACACCTTGGAATGTGTTGTGGCTTAAATTCATTGCCCACCCCTCCTTCCCATCTTAGACTCAATCTTCCATGTCAGGGTTCAGAACTGGAGTCGTTTTAAACTTAAGACTCCCATCAAGGGTCTATCAGTATTTTGGTGGTGGTCGTGGTGGTCATGGTGGTAGATTAAAAACAGGGGGTGCTTTTAGTTTTTTTATCGTATTTTTTATATTAATTTAGGTTCTCCCTTTTTGTACGTTTGTTTTATACACCCCCCTCCATTCTCATTCCCTTCCCCACCACCAACTGCAGTACTCAATATTGATATAATTATTCAAATTAATATATTTATATTGATTAATTTAAATTGGTTTTAAATTCTAATTTTCCCTCTTTTTTTTTTTCTTTTTTGGTGGTATTAGAAAAATGTACATTAGAGCACCACTCACTTCCCTCTCTTCCCCTGTTCCTCTTCTCTTCAAAGTTTTCATCAGTCATCATCATCATCATAGTCATTAGGCATTGTGGTGGTGGAGGAGGAGGAGGAGACTAGTAGTCAAGTTCTCAATGAGCCAGATTCCATCTCTGGTCCAGTTTCTTTAATCCAGTCAGATCTGGAGTAGTGATGAACACCACATATTCCCATCACCCTCTCTCCCTCCTTCTTAGTACATCCATCATTTCCAATTCCTATCATCATCATCATCTTCATTATTATCATCATTATTTTCGTTGTTGTTGTTGTTGTTGCTGTTGTGACAGGCCAGTGGATGGATGCAGTGAGAGAGAGAGAGAAAAAAAATTTATCTTGGTGTGAATGGAATTTGCAGCCCGGTTTTAATTGAGTTCCGTGACAGAGGGGATGGGAGTGGAGGTGGAGAGGAAGAGCTTTGCTTAACGATGATGCTGCTTCATTATTCCTTAGGAAAAGGCATAAACATCACAACTTCTCTCACTGGTACATGATTTCAATTGTCAGTAAGTTTTTATTAGAATTTCATCTTCAACAGATGATCTTCTCTTTTGTCCCTTCCCTTCTTCTAATAATCCTTTTCTTTCTTTCTTCCACCACCACCACTACTGCCACCAACCTAACCCCTCTCCCCACCCTTGTTGTACCCAGATTTTTAAGGGCTTCCCCCTTGGTGTAGTGCTCTGTTCACAAAGGGTCTGTAATCAAGGAAATATATTTACCAGTGTATTTTCTTGACTAGCAATGCAGCTTTTTTGAAAGCACAAATTCTACATTTTTTTTATATATACAAATATATATATATATATATATATATATATATATA
>NC_068991.1:71307141-71308927 GCF_001194135.2 Octopus bimaculoides
GACATGTTTTTATATTATCATTATTATTATTATTATTATTATTATTATTGCAAAACTCAATAACAACAAAATAAGACTGAATCAAATTTATAATGTTCTGTCATTTGATAAGGCTCTATGAATTAAGTAGTATATGTGTGTATATATATATGTATATGGGTTGTATTATATATATATATATATATATATATATATATATATATAAGCCTATTTACAGATATATATTTAGGTGTAGGCATGAATACAAATGTGTGTGTGTGTGTGTGTGTGAATTATTCTTATATAAAATAAAATTCACTTTCTTGCCAAGTGGACATTTTACAGAACTGTTCTTTCAGCTCTTTGAAAAAAGGAAGATAGATAACATACATACAGCCACACACACTAAAACAAGACCAACTATAAAAACTAAGAAATACTTGCCCCTATGAATTTTTGATTCCTTATTCAAGCATTTTTTATTCTCTAAAGTTAATTTGAATTCACAAATGTTCCAACGTTCAACATTATATATATGTATATATATATATATATATATGTGTGTGTTTGCACATGTGCACATGCGTAAACACAACACTTAGCAACAGAAGACATACATGCAATTCGAGTTTTTTTTTTTTCTCAGGAACAGTGGCCATAAGGCAGAGCTAATTAGAAGTAGTAATGAGTATTTGTACTTTTAAATTTTGATGTGTGTGAAGGTTAGGGCTACCATCTTTGCCACTGGGGTAAACACAAAAACTGCCTGTTCTGTTAAGATGGGTTGCTGGCAGTTAACGAGGCAGTTTATTATTACTGTCTCATAAATAATCAAAATACCTGCACTGATATTTCAACAAAACACATTTGTAAAATTAATTTTGTGTATTATTTAAATAAGAACATTTGAAAAATCATAAGGATGTATAAAAACAAGTATATCACCTCGTTACACAGAAATATTTTTTATGGTTAATATTATGAGAATATTTTCATCATAATGATGGTGGTGGGGTAGGAAATGTGTAAGGATGAGGAAAGAAAAGGCGATATAATAATAATAGTAATGATGATGATGAAGATGATAACTGCAATTGCCGGTCAACAAAGTTTATGTAAAAGGGGTGCACTAGAAAAACCCATTGATTGTTCAGAGTCTAAGGATACGTGCTAGGGGACAACATGGGTATTTCTGGACAATAAAACAAGCACTTCTATGATTATTATTATTATTATTACTATTATTATTATTGGAGTGGTATGTCTAATATATTTATATATATGTATATATATATATATATATATATATATATATATATATATATAACATTTTCTTTTGTTTGTTTCCTTTGCACAAAATACAAAAATGTAAAGAAAGAATAAAGAAAAAGAATTAGAAATAAAAAAAAAAACAACATGCGAAATTACCACTCAGTTTGATGTAAAGGGGAGACCCAAACCTAGAAACTCATCAGCCAAATAACTATAAATTTAACTGAAGAAGTGTAATAATAATAATAATAATGATGATGATAATAATAATAATCCATGTTAATGTCTCTATGCCATAATGTGATCCCAAAAATGCGCTGCTCTAATAGTGATTCCAATTGGCCGGAAAAAAACTACATACCATCCGACTAATGTTGGTTTGTATGTCTTATATTTTCGCTTTGGTATCACCACAATATTCTATGCTAGTACTTCCCTGAATTTTCTTCTAATATTATCCCTCTCCCCACTTCCACCTCTCTATCTCTTTCTCTCTCTCTCTCTCTCTCTCTCTCTCTTTCTCTCTCTCTCTCTC
>NC_068991.1:71311946-71315826 GCF_001194135.2 Octopus bimaculoides
TTTCCAACCATAGCATGTCCCCCCTTCCCCCCTCTGTCTTTCAATGTATTTGTAGTAAAATGACTGTTGTAAAAATGACGACACCATCTGACCTACTGTGTCACTTCCACACCTAAGCACTGTATGACGTTTTAAACAATAAAATACAAATATATATATATATCTGTCTTTTTTTTTCTCTCTCACACTCTCTCTCTCTCTCTCTCTCTTGTTTCTCTTCCTCATCCCCCTCTTTCTTATAGTCACATAAGGCATATATATGAAAATGGTTATATATAAAATGCTAATAATGTAAGGGTTGTATATAAAAATATATTTTACACAGTGCCAACATTATCTGTTATAGAACAACCTGTTTGATAGAGTAGATAGAAGTATTTGTTATATCAAAAAAAGTTGGCTCGGAATTTCACCCTTGGCTGTTCATGACAGTCGTGAAGAGCCAAAGATTTAATTCAGAACAGATGCCCAACTTTTGACACACACACACACACACATATATACATATGTGTGTGTTAGTTTATGTCTTAAGAATTTAGAAACTTCAAGACATGAAATAAATTGCTTTTAACAGTGAAACTCAGTTTTTTTTTTTTCTTTTTTGACCCAACGTTTACATGCTATTATGCATAGCTTTATCTACTTTGAGTTCCACCATTGGAAACAATGTACAAATATGTATATATGTTACTAGTCTTCTGTAGAATTTTATTGATTTTCAAGAACTGCTTGCATTAAATATCTGAGCCAATGAATGGGGCTTCTACATAGTCAGTCTTCCAGCTCATTGGAATAGCTAGAGTTTCCTCAACCAATTCCACTATCATCTTTGAAAAAGCAAGATCCACAATCCGTGATCCTTGGAACATCATGTCCCACCAACACCACCAAATTGGCTAGACATATTGAATGTATGGTTCTTCTAATTAATCTTTCCTAAGAGGTAAAATACAGCAACAAACATTTCTGAATAACAGCCTGGGCTTATTGTTTTAAATAAACATAGCTTCTGGTTTTGATCTCCATCATCTCAACCCCTGACTGTTTCCACTCACAATTCAACAAATATCCAGTGAAAAATTATATGGTTATGAAAACGTATTTACAAGAAATACACAACTTTCTTTGTGTCATCTTTATTCACTTTTATTCATAATACTCTGTCTCTCAATCTTGTGCAATACAGAGATTATTAATGGTCAAATATTTAGTAACTTGATTTGCTGTTAGCTGAAGTAAGGGAACGCATATGCACACACAAAAAGATAATAAATATTCATTTCACTTCTTCCAACATGGGAAATTGATATTTTCACTTTCAGGTTTATTATTATTATTACTGTCATTATTATTATTATTATTATTATTATTATTACGATGGCGAGCTGGCAGAATCATTAACGCACTGGACGAAATGCTTAGCGGTATTTCACCCGTCGCTACGTCCGGAGTTCAAGTTCCACTGAGGTCGACTCTGCCTTTCATCTTTTCGGAGTCGATGAAATAAGTACCAGTGAAACACTGGGGTCGTCGATGTAATTGACTAGTCCCTTCCCCCAAAATTTCAGGCCTTGTGCCTTTAGCAGAAAGGATCATTATTATTATTATTATTATTATTAAGGCAACAAGCTGGCAGAATCATTAGCATGCCAGGCAAAACACTTAACAGCATTTTGTCTAACTTATTCTAAGTTAAAGTGCTACCGGGGTCAACTTTGCCTTTCATTCTTTCAGGGTTGGGGTCAATATAATTGACTATCTCCTTGCTCCAAATTTCAGAAGAAAGGATTATTATTAGAATGGCTGAACCATTAGAATATAGGGAAAAATCTTATGGTTATTTGATCTGAATTTTTACATTCTGTGTTCAAATTCCACTGAGATCAGCTTCACCTTTTATCTCTCCAGGGTCCATAAAATAAAGTAGCACTCAAGTACTGAAGTTGATTTATTCAACCAACCCTCCGCACAACTATTTATGGCATTGTGCCTGTGTTAAACAACCATTATTGTTGTAATGTGAATGTAAAAAAAGGCTCAAGGTTTAGTTTCAGTTTTTCACTGAAACCCCTTCACCTCCGTATCCATGCCCTCAGAGCAAGTATGAACATCCAACTTTGCCTTTTCTTTAAGCTCCTGAGCTTTGTGCCTGTGTAGCACACTATTATTATTACAATGAGATTAACATAGTATATGTGAAACTAATCAGCTAATCCCTCGTGGTTTCAGTTCTGCGTTGGAATCATTTCACATCACTTGCATTGTTAATATCCTTGAGATAAGTATAAACAAAGCAACTTCTATAGCTGCTGCCCTCTATCAACCAGTCTTATAGCTTTCTACTTCAGCTACACATTATTAGCTGTAAGTTGGAGAGAGCAAAAAAATGCTACTAAAGACATGTATGTCATAGGTTTCGTATTACTCTCTCATATCGTTCTGTATCCTGATTTTGATTTCATTTAAAATTATATATTGCTCTGGGAATTTAATGTTTGTTTAGTTGTTTTGCTCGTCTCATCTTAAACATTTGGTTAACTCTATAAAAATATATTTAGATAAGTAACTGGATAGACATACAGCATTCTATAAGGTCATTCACCCAAGCAATGATTTAACACTGATGAGCAAGCTAGTTACGGTTCAATCAATGTAAGACATTGGGGTTCTTTTTTACCCCTCACATTGCCAAATATTTTATATTTCTTGTCAAATTCCCTTTTAGTTTATAAATGAGAATCACACATGTAAACTTCTACATCTTCAGACATTATGTCCCACAAATAAAGATGGTATATAATCGCAGCTAAGAGATACAGATGAACTGATTTATTTAGACAGTTAGTTGTCTAATTTAGATGTTCAACGAGAGCGAATCAAAAATTAACAGGCAGTTTGTTAAGTTCAAAAAGCTTTGAGAGGTAACAAAAGCTAGCAGAGAATATGTGGATGGTTTAGCAATTTATGGGCCATAGAAAAGAAGAGCTGTTGGCACTGGTAGTTCAGACTGCAGTCTGTTGTTAAAAATAAGATTCTATATCGAACAGATTTGAGTGTCCTAGAGAAGGAATGTTAGAATATATATGGCAAATAAATCAATACAATGACTATTTGATTATTATAGATGATTTCTCTTTATTACAACCATTTATCTTGCTTTTATGTCTTGTGGTCTCTCTTTTTTTTAATCCTGTGTAGAAGTGAAAAGAAAAGCAAATGTCACATGACCTAGAAACTCTTCCTATATAAAAAAAAACAAAAAACAAAACTCTGATTCATCTCTTTAATTCTTTAACAGTCTGGTTCCCAGCAACTAAGAAATGAGATCTTGATTCAGAAATTTCCTCTATTAAATTTCTGGATGTTTTCTGTTTATATTTAAATGTGTCCATGTATGTATATATGTGTGTATGTATGTATATACTCAGTTTTATGTATGAACTGTGGTCAAGTGTTATGTCATTTCTCTCGGTTCAATAAATTTCTAATATTTCTGAAATTCTTGTAAGTTTCAGCTGACAGCTTATTCAACCAGATTGAATAAGCCGTCAGACCAAACTTTAAACTCCCAATCAACATGAGTTTTTGTCATAAATGTAAACTCTACTCTCAGTATTGACTCCACCTTCTCTTCCCAACCACCACCATCACTAAATGTTCTGTTGTTATTCTTAAACTTGTGTTTAAATAATAACTTTAATTTAACATTTAGATAAAACATTATCCACTTAGTTTCTGTATGAACACCAGCCTTTTGTTGGAATGTTCAGCTTTTACTTCTATTGTACATACCCCCACCACCTTCATCAATACTATTGACTCCTTTCTAATATTTATCTTTTTCTCAATTTTTTTTTTTTTTTTTTTTTTTTTTTTTTTT
>NC_068991.1:71316294-71319422 GCF_001194135.2 Octopus bimaculoides
ATTTTTTAAAATTCCCATTTTTTTCCATCTGTTTCTCTCTCACTCTCTCTCTCTCTCTCTCTGCTAATTAATTTCCTCAACTGTAATAATACTGCCTACATGTTTCTAATCATATATATATATATATATATGTATATATATATATATATATATATATTATGTATATCTATGTATATATATATTATCTGTGTATAAATTTTGTATTGTTTCACTATTATTATTATTATTATTATTATTATGATCATTATTATTATTATCATCATCATCATTATTATAGTGCACCTGCCTAGAACATCTTCCTCTCCCCCCTCAAAACAAAAACATTTAAAAAAAAATAAAAATGAAATAAAACAAAACAAAGAAAGCAAGAAAGAAAGAACTTTAAAAATAAATATAATAAAAGAAAAACAAAAAATAAAAAAAACTTCCAAATCAATGCGGAAGTTTTCAAAAACAAAAAATACACACACAAAAAAAAACAAAAAACAAAAAATTATATGTCCCAGGTCGGAAAGTGACCTGGGAGCAGAGAATGCTTGTGACTCCCTTCTTGGCTGAATTCACTGTATGGCAGCCATATTTATTTTCTCACCGCTACAAGTTATTTGAAACATTTTAGTTGAGCTTGGTATATTTATGAATGTTTTGTACAACTGTACTGAGTACATTCAAGTTTTAATAAACATGTTGTCTGGGAATTACTTTTTTTGGTCTTCTTTCTTTCCGTTATCTTTTTGTTTATTTGTTCGGTTGTGTTTTGTTTTTTCATCCATTTATTTATTTTATTTTCTCTGTCTTTTTCGTTCTTTTTGCCTCTTCTTAACTAATTTTATATTTGTCTTTTATTCATCCATTCTTCCATTTTTTTTTTTTTTTTTCTTCACAATTAAAAACAAATCTGAAAATCATTTCTTTGTCAGATTCTCCAATAAATTTAATCTCATAAAAATTTTCCTTCTATTTCTTCTTCTTCCTCTTCACATTGTTCTCTCTGATAATCTCTCTCTCTCTCTCTCTCTCTCTCTCTCCATATACATACATACATGATGATGATGGCTGCCCCCTCGTTATCGAGTATGGCCATTGCACGAAGCTTAACTTAATGGTGCTGTGATCGAATGTGACTTTTTAGCCCAGCCAAAGATCTACAATGTCTTGCACAGAGTTGGCATCCAAAACCTTTACTGGCAATAGCAGGCTGTTGTTGTAATTGGGCTCCATGTACCTTTGCGTGTCGTTCAAGTCCTCCTGCTGAATCACACTCCCTTCCACATGCCCGACAGACATGATTAGTATGGTGTGTAGCATCATCACCAGCGGCCTGGTAGTCAGTCATCGGTCTTGCTTTATGACTACGAAGATGACTCATAAGCCCAGCTTTACTGAGGCATGGTCTTGCACATACATACATACATACATACATACATACAAACATATGTATCTGTGAAGGCTTATGGCCTTGTGGTTAGAGTGTTGCACTCTAAATCTCAAAATCGTGATTTCAATTCCTGACCCATGCAGTGTATTGTGTCCTTGGGCAAGACACTTCATTTCATATTGCTCCAGTCCACTCGCTTATAAATAAGTGACCCTGCAATGGACTGCTTTATTCTTTTCTACTCTTAGCACAAGGCCCAAAATTTTTCGGGAGGGGGTCAGTCAATTAGATTGACCGCAGTACACAACTGGTACCTAATTTATCGACCCCTGAAAGGATGAACGGCAGAGTCGACCTTGGCGGAATTTGAACTCAGAACATAAAAACAGACGAAATACCACTAAGCATTTTGCCTGGCGTGCTAACATTTCTGCCAGCTCGCCGCATTCAAATGAACTGCTTTACTGCCAAGGACTAATGATGCTATGATCTTGATTACTTATTGCCATGGAAACTAGGTAACTGACCATACGAGTCCTGAAATTTGGAACAGTACCTTATATACAGAAGTGGACAAAAGTAGAGATATGAGAGTATTGTAGTTCGCTTGAAGCATTGTATATTGTTGGTAAAGAATAAAATGTTTCGAATGGTACAACAATGCATCATCATCATCATCGTTTAACGTCCGCTTTCCATGCTAGCATGGGTTGGACGATTTGACTGAGGACTGGTGAAACCAGATTGGAGGCTACACCAGGCTCCAATCTGATTTGGCAGAGTTTCTACAGCTGGATGCCCTTCCGAACGCCAACCACTCCGAGAATGTAGTGGGTACTTTTACGTGCCACCGGCACGAAGGCCAGTCTGGTGGTACTGGCGACGGACATGCTCAAAATGGTGTTTTTTACGTGCCACCTGCACAGGAGCCAGTCCAGTGGCACTGGCAGCGACCTCACTCGAATGTCTTTTCACATGCCACCGGCACAAGTGCCATGGAGGCGACGCTGGTAACGATCACGCTCACTATAATACAAACAATGGGCTATATATCCATAGTCTTTGAAATAAATATAATAAAAGACAAACAAAAATTAAAAACTTCCAAACCAATGTGGAGTTTTCAAAAACACCCCCCCCCCCCCACACACACAAAAAAAAAACTATATGTCCCAGGTCGGAAAGTATTATAGTGCATTGTTGTACCATTCGAAACATTTTATTCTTTGGACAAAAGTAGGTATACAGTTGGCTTGAATATCTGAAATTAAGAATAATTATGTCATTATAGAAAGAATTCATAAAATCAGAGAATTCCTATCTAAAATGGAAATGGAGAAATGAATAGAGCATTTCACTTATGATAATCAATTGTATGCCGCGGCCATGCTGGAGCACAGCCGTTAGACAAACAAATTTACCCCAGGACTTATTCTTTGTAAGCCTAGTACTTATTCTATCAGTCTCTGTCTTGCCAAACCACTAGATTACAGGGACGTAAACACACCAACATTGGTCGTCAAGCGATGGTGGGGGAGGGACATGCACAAACACACAAACATATGCATATAGGCGCAGAAGTGGGTGTGTGGTAAGTAGCTTGCTTACCAACCACCTGCGCAAGTGTTCAAAGTTCCCCCAAGGCACCTGATGAAGGCTGGATGGTATATCAGCCGAAACGTTGGGCAAGTGTCTTCTACTATATAACTTCGGGCCGACCAAAGCCTTGTGAGTGGATTTAGTAGACGGA
>NC_068991.1:71321581-71322179 GCF_001194135.2 Octopus bimaculoides
AACTAACAAAAATTAATTTATATAAAAATAATATCACCAATAAATAAAAGAAAAACATTTAACAAAATTATTGAAAAGAAATGCAAAACTTATCTAATCGAATTTTTAGTTTAAATAAAATTTTATATGTTATACTATTAACTTAACCTTAATTAGAATATTAACTAATAAGCAATGAAATTATATAAAAATACTTATTTTACCAATAAATCAAGAAGAAACATTAAACAATGTTATTGGAAATAAATGCAACACTAATCTAATCGAAGTTTGGTTTAAACTAAAATGTTAAACTTTATACTATTAACTTAGTGTTAAATAGGATATCAACTAACATTAAATATCAAGTGAATTAATATAAAAATTCGTACATTAACGGCTTTATGGTGCTCATAAACGTTGCTCATGGGAAAGTGTTCATAATTTCCATTGAGCAACGTTGATTGTCTTACATGAGATGAGTGCCTTCATATCAAGATAACAGCTGTTTCTCATTTTCATGGAGCGTCTGTCGAAAACTTAACTGCGCATGTGATTGTCAAGAAAACGCCTCTCTAAGAGGGCCAAGAAATTTTCTTTGATACCTTAATCTTAACAG
>NC_068991.1:71322189-71322973 GCF_001194135.2 Octopus bimaculoides
TATATATATATATATATATATATATATATATATACACACACACACAGAACGAGAGTGTATATTTCAGCCAGCCCAGTAGCTTGTTACTCTGGATTTCCCATGGTGCTTATTTGGTTTTTCAGGCAAATCCAAACTCAAGAAGCTCACCTCATCTCTGCAACGGCAAAAAAAGTGTCTACAGGTACTGCAGAAATAATATAGTAAACCCATAAATAATGTGGCTTTTTTATGCTTCTTTTATTTTTCAAAATTAAGAAAGTTCTTTTTTAACCTAAAATATACTCTCCTTCATTTTCTACAATGCCCTTCCAGGCATCTGGTAGACTTTGCAAAGCTCCTCTTCCAAAATTCATTTGGCTGTGACGAAGAATACTCTTCCATTATTTACACGGGCATATGGAGTAGTGGTTAAGAGCGTGAGCTACTAACGCCAAGATTCCGAGTTCGATTCCAGGCTGTGACCTGAATAATAATAATAATAATAATAATAATAATTATAATAATAATAAGGCGCATGACTCAGTGGCATTATTAACTTTACGTTTATTAGAATATAAACTAACAGAAATATTAAATGCAAATCTTATCTTAACGAATCTTTCGTTTAAAATACAATTTAAACGAAGTTTTAGGTTAAACTAAAATTATAAACGTAATATTAATAACTTTACGTTAATTATAATATAAACTAACAAAAATTAATTTATATAAAAATAATATCACCAATAAATAAAAGAAAAACATTTAACAAAATTATTGAAAAGAAATGCAAAACTTATCTAAT
>NC_068991.1:71326253-71327361 GCF_001194135.2 Octopus bimaculoides
CCAAGGACCGGGCAAAACTAATTTATTGCATGCGAGATAGTGGAATTTATGAGTTCTTGCATAGCTTCCTTCCATCTCTCTCTCTTCCTCCTTACACCCTAGATTTCTCATTTTTTACGTTTTTTTCCCTTGTCCCTTTCACTATTTTTCTTTCTACGTCTATCCCTTTCTCTCTCTCCTCCCTCTTTCGCTCTCTCTCTCGCTATGTCCTTTTTTTTTTGTCTGTCATACAATGGACAGGTTCCGTGTTATGAGAGCCAATGTAGTTATGAGGTCAACCAGCTGGACTAGTAACCTCGTGGTCAAATGTTCTAATTTTACAGCATCTATTGTGTGTGGTGGCGTGCCTACCCTTCTTCACTCCATAATACGCATTACTCTTCTGCCTTAGCTGTCAACTTGTTCCACTCCTACTTCACAGATGACTGCTTAACCGTTGCTGTAAAAACAATTTACACAAATAATTGGCAAAAGCTCTCATTTGCAAACTCTCATCCCGAATTGGATGAAATGCAGAGAATAGAAAATACATTTATATCAATTATATGTTCGTGCGTGTGTGTTGCGTAGGTGTGTATAAATGTGAATGTGTGTGAGTGTGAACGGGTATGTGTGTGGGTGTGGTGGTTGCTGGTGGAAGTTCATTTTTTTTTGGTGGGAATGGGGGTCATTTAATTGTGGCAAACAGAAATGCGAAACTCAGAGTAGTGATGTGTTGCGTGGGTGAATACACAGCTTCAAATAAATTGTATAGTTTGTGGAATTATATATATATATATATATATATATATATATATATACATATATTTATGTATATATGTATATATATATGCACACACACGCACACACACACACATACATATATATATATATTTACATACATATGTATGTTTATATAGGTATACGTATGTATAGACGTAAGTGTGTGGAGGCGCAACGGCCCAGTGGTTAGAGCAGCGGACTCGCGTTCGTGGGATCGCGGTTTCGATTCTCAGACCTGGCGTTGTGAATGTTTATTGAACGAAAACATCTGAAGCGTCACGAGGCTCCGCCAGGTGGGGTGACGAACCCTGCTGTACTTTTTCACCACAACTTTCTCTCGCTCTTT
>NC_068991.1:71327817-71332979 GCF_001194135.2 Octopus bimaculoides
AGTAAAAGACACTACTTAAAAATGAAAAAATATTTTCTAAGCAAAATTTTCTAAGTGATAAATATGTGAAAGGCAATTTACTTAATATTTATTTTTCACTGACGTTATTACTGTTATTTCTTTATTTTCTGCAAAGTGCACAAAAAAGCTACACGTTTGCATAATGTTATATATACAATAATAATAAAGGACGTTACCGTATATACGTTTACAAACCAAGGACGTTATATAGACCTCCTTGACTCAAGTTAGAGAAGGGGTGCGTATTATGCACAAGGTTTAGGTTTTTCAGAGGTACAGCCCCCTAAAAATCCCCTGCGTATTATACTCAAGGGCGGACTATACTCGAGGATTTACGGTATATATTCAGACTGTCTCCAGAAAACCGGTATGTCCAGAAACCCGGGACACTTTCGGCCCCAAGCTTGCTGTATTATTGGTCCGGTACTGTATACTACAAGAGTCTTACTTAGTGTTCAAAGCTAGAACTTTAGTGTCATATGTAACAAGATTGATGTCTCTAAAGTAACGCTAATTTTATTAATATTTAAATTGCTTTGTATCGAGAGACAGTTGGATTTTCAAATAAATTCTAACATATCCATCGTTTACTCCGTTCATGTTTTCGTTTATACATTCATTTTTTAAAATTCTTTTCCCAAATTTCAAACCAAAGACACCGTTATTTGTAACTGCTATCGATGATTGATTGTTTACTGCAGAAACCTTTGAAAAAGGATTGTCTGTGGAATGCAATATAAGGATAAGTCACTGGTCGATCAAGACTAGGCTGTCAACTTGGTGATTATTACAAGAACAACAGAGGAGATGCAGTTAGATATTGGATAGTCTAAGTAGGAAAGGAAACGCGGCTGGTTTTCTTATTAACTGTTCAAAGACAGAAATGATGAATACATATTATGGCAATCCATCCGTCCAGAGAAAAAAAAATTGTAAGTGTGGGCAAGCAGGGGATTTTTATGCGGTCACACGCACACATACACAGAGGTTTCATAATACAAATAGGAAAATAGAACTCAAAATATGAACGTGTGTGTGTGTGTGTATAATATATATATATATATATATATATAGCTAGCTAGCTAGCTAGCTAGATAGATAGATAGAAATGTAGTGATAAGCAAGTTAGATCAATATATAAAGTATATTGAATAATGAAATACAAAAAATGTATATATGTTTACATACAAAAAAGTCAAACTTACAAAGGATACAAATTATATTGAGAATTAAAGGGGTTGAAGAAAGGTATTATGAATCCAACAGCTGTTTCTAGGGGCTCGGTGGTCCAAAATAATGTTTGCAGATTGATTCCATCGTAGGATGAGACGAACCTCCGTCTTCAGAGAAGAGATCTTACATTCGAGGTGTTAAAAGAAAGAAGTTCAAAGAGGGAATGATTAAATGTGGAGGGCTAAGTGTATTAGAGAAATGCTATACAACTCCAGTTTAAAAGCAGCCAGCGTTACTTATTATTGCCGGCAAATAATCTTCAGTAAAAGAACCACATGCCGGGTGGCTATGAAGCGTTGTTAATGTTACATAATATGCATTCAGTGGCCTTTTGAAACATTTGTAGTGCTTCACTAATATATATATATTTATACATATATATACATATGTATGCATAAAAAGTCCTTGGAAATATACAGAATAGTATGTTAATAATATTAATAAAATTTCGTCAGAAGTTATAAAGATATTGTTTATTGATTTATTTATATACATACATAAAGGTCTCCGAATTTTTTTGAATCTCAAAGATTGACTCTCAAATGCTAGACAATTTAATAGATAAATGAATAAATACATTTATTAATTAAAGTAGATAAAAAGACTTAGTAGTTCGTTTCTTATCCTACTTGTCAGATATAATATGACTTCCATCTCTTGTATGTGAAAATCAAACTGTAGGGCTGGCCATTCTTCTACTGTTTACCGTATTACTGACCACTCTTCGACTGGTCAATTTTTTACTGGTCACTTTTACTATTCATCATTCTATACTTCTTACCACTCTAAATTACAGTTACTCCAATCTGTCCTGTTATCCAACATCCTTTTATTTAAAAGGTTCATTTATCATTTCTCTCTTTCAATACCACAAGTCCGATATTTGTCAAGAAGGAATAGAGTCAATTGGATGGACCTCAGTATATAACTGATATTATTTGTAACAGGTAGGAGAAACAGTTTAGAAAACAAAAATTGACACTTCCAGACAAAAATGACAGATTTATTAAACACCTGGCTAAAATATAATGAATTACCATGGACTAACTTCATTTGTTGGTGGACATTTTAACTGAGAGATCTGCTGTTATAAGGCATTAAGTTTATTGCTAAGAGATCCATGTCAAATTTGTTACTACAGATGGATGTGACATCTGTTGTTAAAATATAGATGTGATATTTGTTGTTATCAGATAGATGTAAAATATTGCTAACAGATGAATGTCAAAACTGTTATACACGTCAAATATGTTGTCAGCAGCTCGACGTCAATATATTAACATAAAGATGTTAAATCCATTTTAGTAAATCTTTGTCAAATCAGTCGTTAACCAATAATTATGAAACCTGTTGTCAAGCGATAGATTTTAAATTAATTGGGGGGGGGGGGTGAGGGTAGGGGTGCGATAAATGTCAAATTTATTGATAGCAAATAGATGTCAAAATATGTTGTTGCTGAGAGATACATTATGCTGAATTTATTGCATAACAGACGGTTGTTAAATCTGTTTCTGTAAAAATCTTTTATGTGTAAAATATGTTAGTAAGTTGATATCAAACATTAATAGATTGATTGTAAAAAAATAATCTATGGTTAGCAGATATATGTCATATCTGTAAACAGATACGGTCAAATATATTACTAGGCAATAAATTTGATATCGGTGGTTGATAGACTGATGTCAAAATCTGTTTTGAAATTATAGATGCTAAAGTTATTGTTTGATCAGGGATCTCACTTGGAACGAATACAAATATGTTCAGTTCCCAGCTACAAAGAAAGTTGGATTCTTTTTCCATGCTTACAAATTTCTTACATCTGAGAATATCTTGTATCTCTATGAGGCCACTGATCAGCTTTGCATTAGATATTACTGTCTTCTTTGGGCTGGAGGCCTCTTCTGAGTGACTGGACTTATTTAATCAAGTTCAGAATCAACTTGCGGATCCTTTTCTTTCTGTTGGCGTATTGACGAAATAGTTTTCGCTGAGCTCATTTCTCTGTTAAACTTTCTGGTCCAGTAACCTCTGTCAAGACCTTCAAATGTGTCCCCAACTTCTCTTCCTAGACGCAATAATTCTCTGTCGAGCTTTCCGTTAGTCATAAGTTATCTTATTCTAACAAGCTTCTTTCCTCGAACTGATGCTTTACTTCAAATTGAACCTCGAAACGTATGTTAACGGGCCTTCAAACAACAGATTGATCTCCGGGCTGGTTCGTCTCTTTAAAAGTTCTTTTCCATATCCATCTTTGTAATTAATGTTTTTACAAACCCCAGTGCGACAGAACTAACCCGTCATCTGGCTTAGCACCAATACCTTGTCCTTGGATATCTTTAACAGAATCTGCTCTGTTGCAAACATTTCAACTAAGTCTTCAGTCAGAAGAGGCTCCAGTTTTGGAGGTTTTGAAGAGACATTGATGCCGTATTTGTTCCTCTAACTCAACCTTATTATTTTAATATCTGTAAGGTCGACACTTAACCCAGTTTCTGCAGTATCAAATTTCCCTTTGAATATGGTACTAGCCTGTTATAGCCAGCTTTCAGTGACGTACTGTACCCATTTCTTCACAGCGAGTTAGAAGTATCATAGAGTAGAGTCACAAGCACTGGGATATACCGAAATGTATGCTGTTGATTTGAACTTACAACCAAAAGGTTAGTAGTTCTAATGCAAAATCTAACTGACAATTCTTTTTCTACTCTAGGCACAAGCCCGGAATTTTGGGGGAGGGGGCCAGTCGATTAGATCGACCCCAGTGCGCAACTGGTACTTAATTTATCGACCTCGGAAGGATGAAAGGCAAAGTCGATCTCAGCAGAATTTGAACTCAGAACATAAAGACAGACGAAAGACCGCTAAGCATTTCGCCAGGCATGCCAACGTTTCTTATTTCTTTATTGCCCACAAGGGGCTAAACATAGAGGGGACAGACAAATAGATTAAGTCGATTACATCGACCCCAGTGCGTAACTGGTACTTAATTTATCGACCCCGAAAGGATGAAAGGCAAAGTCGACCTCGGCGGAATTTGAACTCAGAACATAAAGACAGACGAATTAGCATTTGGCCCGGCGTGCTAACGTTTCTGCCAGCTCACCGGGCCTGAAAGAAACTAGCATAAATCACGTTTTTATAAATCTACAGTGTGTTTTGTGAGTTGTGTTCTTGAGCAAGACACTTTATTTCACGTTGCTCCGGTTCACTCAGCTGTAGAAATGAGTTGCGAGGTCACTGGTGCCAAACTCTATCAGCCTTTGCCTTTCCCCTGGATAACATCGGTGGCGTGGAGAAGGGGAGGTTGGCATGCATGGATGACCGCTGGTCTTCCTTAAACAACCTTGCCCGGAATTGTGCTTCGAAGGGGAACTTTCTAAGTGCAATCCCATGGTCATTCAAGACTGAAGGGGGTCTTTACCCCCACTCTTTATAGTGATTATAAAGAAAGCATACTTCTTACTCCGTCTGGATGTATAATACAAACGGATTCAGTCAATTATTAAAGTTTTCACCACCAGAAGTAACCATTAGTGGGCGGATAATTAGTTAACATGGTACCTGTACGATATTCAATTTCGCCTACTTCAAGCTTTTTGCAAAAAGTCTTCTAGGTTTGTTTTTTTTTTTTCTTTTACTGATAGCCCTGTGAAGTTTTCTGATCTATTCGTTATTAGCAACAGAAACAGTATCATTTCAAAATAATATTCTGCATATATAGGCGCAGGAGTGGCTGTGTGGTAAGTAGCTTGCTTACCAACCACATGGTTCCGGGTTCAGTCCCACTGCGTGGCACCTTGGGCAAGTGTCTTCTACTATAGCCTCGGGCTGACCAAAGCTTTGTGAGTGGATTTGGTAGATGGAAACTAAAGGAAGCCCGTCGTATATATGTATATATATATATATAT
>NC_068991.1:71335449-71338251 GCF_001194135.2 Octopus bimaculoides
ATATATATATATATATATATATATATATATATATACACATACATACATATATATATATATATGTGTGTGTGTGTGTGTAGATGCATACATACATGTATACATATACTCACACATATATTAATCACATTCAAAGGATGTTATCAACTTACAATTCGCTCCATTGTTGTTGAGATTCAATATTTTTGTTTAATGTGTACACATAGACACACACATACACACGCACACTCGCGCGCACACACGCACACACTTTCATACATACATACATGCACATGTTTTAATGCATACATTTATGCGTGTTATATGCATGTGAGAGAGAGGGTGGAGTGAGTGGGTGTGGGTAGGTAGGTGATGGTTATGTTTTTTTTTTTCTTTCGCCATTAACAAGAAAGTGTCATATAAGCTGGAAACAATGGATGTGTGCAGTTGGCTGAAAGCGAACCAGGAGATTGACAAACAACCCAACGGACAAACTCTTTCAATGAGAGAGGCAGACAGACAGACAGACAGACAGACAGACAGACAGACAGACAGATAGATAGATAGATAGATAGATAGATAGATAGATAGATTGATTGATTGATTGATTGACTGACTGACTGATTGATTGATTGATTGATAGATTGATTGATAGATAGATAGATAGATAGATAGATAGATAGATTGATTGATTGATTGATTGATTGATTGATATATGAGTGGGAGAATGGAAAAGAAAGAAAGAAAGAACTTGGTGGCGGAGGAGTAGAAAGCGGAGGAGGAGGAGGAGGAGGTAGAGAAGGTGGCGGAGAAGATAGAAAATAAAGAACTAGAACAAGAACGAGGAAGTATGAAAGAACAACAAAAACAACAAAAAAAAAGAAAAAAAAGAAGAAAAAAGATATAAAGAATGAATTAATGAAAGAAAGAGAGAACAAACGAAAGAATGAAAGGGAAAAAGAGAAGTAAAAATGAAAGCTACGATCGGTGTAGTTGGTGGGTAAAGATGGCGGTGATGAGGTTGGTTTTGTCGGGTTTTTTTTTTCCTTGAATATTTCTGTCATAAGTGTGTCAATAGATATTTGCTTCAAGTGGACTTGATACAAAACATATCAAACAAAACAACAATAAGCGCAGGTCCCATCCTGTCCTCCCCCCCATTTCACGCCATTTCACTCATTATCTCTCTATCTATCTGTCTTTGTCAGTTTATCTCTGTTTCGATATGTATGTATGTATGTATATATATATATATATATATATATATATATATATATATATATATATATACACACACACACACAGGCTGCGTTAATATTGGCCACGCTATGTCACAGCACGTCCATACACCCAAAACATAATCGATTCCTCTACTACACTGGTCAGTGGTCTTTTTTAATATCTTCCACTATAAAATAGCGTGTGAATATGAACATACATACTTACATACATACATACACACATATACACGCACTTATATACTCCATAGATATATCCAGGATAAGCACACACCATATTACATACATACGTACTCATATATGTATGCATATATATATATATATATATATATATATATATATATATATACACCCGTTTAGGAATGCATATGAAAAAAAGAATACCTAATATTACGCTGCAACGAGTTCATTTCATTGTGTAGAATAACGGATTCGTGGAATTTTACAGCAGTCGATTGTCCATACTGCCTAAGAATGAATACTAAAAGACAAAATAATGTACAGAATTGTTACTTGTGCCTAGAGTCCACTGGTTAGCAGAGGTTTCAGGATAAGATTCAATATTTTTTTCTGGTGTTTGTGATATACAATTTCCCCCCGCGTTTAGTTACCGTTACTTTCGATCTAGTTACCGTAGTTTTTTTTACGTCAGAATGTAAAATTTTTCCACTAAACAGAACGTACATCATTTTGCTTCATTGATACATGGGGATGCAGTATCTAGTTTGATCCCAGCTATGGAAATGTTGTCAGTTCCATAATCCTTCGTTCCCAGATGTACCGCGATAAAGAGGTGGTATTGATTCTCTGGATTTGATTGAGTATGTATGTTGTTTGAATCTCTACTTAAACATGTGTTCTGTGAGTCCAGTATAATTTCTCTTAATACGTTTGTGTTTTAATATCTCTGTATGTCACTGTGTTAAGAACGCATGGCTTATTTAGTGAACAGTTTCACTTGGTTCTTTCTTTACTACTTGTTGAGTTTGGAACAGGTAGTACGAAGATCACCTGATTTGTTTCTGATTGTATTTTTTTACTGTGAAGCAATCTTGTCCAAATAGCAACAGCAGAGTTTTGGTATTGTTTTTTGGTATATGAAATTAATGTATGCCGAGACAGGATAGTTCCATGTTGGTATTTATATTCTTGCAATACTCCTATTAAACCACATTCTATTTTTCTTCGAGACTTGTTATTTCAAGGATGTGGTATTAAGTGGTTCCTCGTTAAAATTCCTCTTTAGTGCAGTATTGTTATGGCAGTTGTTGACATGGTTGAAAAAAACCCTGTTACACGATTGGTTGGATGTACTCCTACTTATTCCTTCTCTTATTTTTAAGTTGGAGTTTTCATCCATACACACATCCACGCACACACGCGCGCATACACACACACACATACTTAAATGTGGAACAATGAGAATGAGTGCTCAACACCGCATTGTCGGATAAAGTTCTTTTTTGTGTGTATTAAGGCAACCATTGGTTTCATGTTAAGAAACTATCTTAATATCTTAACAAATTTTCAAGCCGATCATATGCAGGAATGGTGTCCGTTCCCATATATATATATATATATATATATA
>NC_068991.1:71338604-71339231 GCF_001194135.2 Octopus bimaculoides
TGTGTGTGTGTGTGTGTGTGTGTGTGTGTGTGTGTGTGTATGTAAGCATGTATAGTATACTGGTCTGTTCTGTTATTGGCGGGATCAACAAAAAATCACTCTATCCATCGGCCAGGAAAGAATCAGTTCTATTTAGTTTCAGATGTAAAAATGAGGATTATAGGGCTTCATGCTTGTCTCTTGTGTAAATTAAGTTAAATAGCTCCAACAAAGAATTGAAACTATACAGTTCCATATTTAAGAGATGAGGAATTATGCACATTATTTACATTATTTACATTTGACGGATGGGCATATGGCGTAGTGGTTAAGAGCGCGGGCTACTAACCCCAAGATTCCGAGTTCGATTCCAGGCAGTGACCTGAATAATAATAATAATAATAATAATAATAATAATAATAATAATAATAATAATAATACCTTAGGAATGAGAACCCAGGTTCGAAATTTCCCCAAGACACCTAATGGATTGATAGGTGGCATTCATCAACTTGCAGACATTGTATTATGCCAATTTACTTGTTTATTTGTTTACTAAAAGGACAATAATAACAATATACAAACACATGTGACATATTATGTCATATCAGTAATTATAAAAATGACATATAATGACAGAAAATGGGA
>NC_068991.1:71339547-71341176 GCF_001194135.2 Octopus bimaculoides
TATATATATATATATATATGTAGTAATCCCTCGCCATATTGCTGTTCGCCTATCACGATTTATTATTTAAGCTTACGTCGATTCCTCCGTGGTATTGTTTTGCATTTATAATAAAATAAATATATACAAATTATAAATATAATTTTAAAATATACAGTACTGTTTCTACTTCACAGATTTTCGCCTAACGCGGGTGAGGGTCGGAACGTAACACCCGCGATAGTCGAGGGATTACTGTATAAATATATATATAAGTATGTACCTACACATATATAGGTATGTTGTGTGATAAGAAAGGCAATGAAAGGATAAATTTGAATATGAAAGAGAAGCAGCGCAAATGTAAAAAAACATTATCAACCACATATACTTAACGTACATGAATCGTGTATTTGCCGGTAAGCTGCGATTTGCCGTTGTAGAGAATACTCTTCAAGGCACCGAGTGTTGTTCTTTGCCGTATGCATTGCTCCGTTATACCTGCAGATAGTTTTCATGCTATTTGCATGTCGTAAGTCGTGGACTGGCGAATTGATTCCTCTCCGATACTGTTCCGGTACGTGATGTTGATAAGCCACAAAAAATGCGAAACATTGAGGACCATCACTCCTAAATGGTGTCCACTGATGTCCATCACTCCTGAATGATAAATTGTCCGTAACTTTCAAGTGTTTTAACACCCGGTACTTTAAGAGAATAATCTCCACAGACGCCAAATCGCAATCGACTGGCAAATACATGGTTGATATACGTTAAGTATACGTGGTTGATAATACACACACACACACACACACACACACACACACACACACACACACACACACACACACACACACACACACACACACACACACACACACACACACACACACTCACACACACACACACACACACTCACACATAGTTGAAATTTACAGAAATACAAAAAACGAAGATAGGTGTATGAACAACGAGCATGTGTATAAGTTTGACGCTCGGGAAAGTGAGAAAGTCGTTTACGTTTCGAGCCTACGCTCTTTAACAGAATGGAATACGAGGAAATAAATAGAGAATATATGTACATATATATATATGTATACTCGTATATAGACAGCTAGATAGATAGATAGATAGATAGATAGATAGATAGATAGATAGATAGATAGATAGATAGATAGATAGATAGGTTGATTGGTTGATTGATAACTTCAGCAGAGACAACGCTGTCTTAGCTTCATAAACATAGATAATAATGTATGACTAGAAAAAAATATTGCTTTGAGTGACAGTATTTATGGGGTTTTCACAATATCTTTCAAGGGGGAACCATCGCGTACGAATTCAGTAGCAACAGCAATGCTATAGTTGCCTTCTTCGCCGTCATTATCATCTTGATCATCATCATCATTATCGTCATCATCATGTGCAGTAGTAACAGCAGCAGCAGCACAGAGTGCATATGCAGTGCATTTGTGCAGGAATATTGTAATAGATGCTTGATTCGCCATGCCTGTGAAGTGACGGCAAGAGGTAAATTACTCTTTATCTATCAGCAGGAATTACCGGCCCGCACCTCCGGACTTCCGTCATCTTCATCACACACCGCCGCCGCCGCTACCGCCACCACCACCACCACCACCACCACCACCA
>NC_068991.1:71343248-71344377 GCF_001194135.2 Octopus bimaculoides
CATCCTCATCATGAAGTATAATAATAACAACAACGACAACAACAATAATGTTTTCTTTATTAATCACAACGGGTTGAAAAAAAAACATAGGGGACGGTACGAGCGTAAAATAATAATAATAATAATAATAATAATAATAATAATAATAATAATAATAATAATGATAATGATAATAATAATGATATTGAAGGGAGTAAAAGATAAGGAAGTATTTGTTTTGAAGATAATGCGATTGAAGGAAGTGGGATGTAACCACCCATTGTCGTTGATTGGAAGTTAGAGATAAAAGGGTAAGATGGCGCCGTATGAAGTTTGTGGTAAAGCAACCGACGAAACCATGAGCAGGGAATAACATCCACACAGAGAGAGAGAGAGAGAGAGAGAGAGAGAGAGAGAGAGAGAGAGAGAGAGAGAGAGAGAGAGAGGGGGGGAGATCTGATCAGTAACATTTCGGTAAAAAGTCTGGTATGAGAACGTTGCATAAAGAGAGCAGTACGATGGTCTCAGGTCTGAGGGTAACTTTCTCCCTAATTTCTACCATCAGTCTTGGAGGCCCTGAAAAGAAGAAGGCTCACGAACGTTGCCCCTTTAAAATAACAGAAGTTAGAAGGACACGGAGATTCACTCTTTTGCTCGTAGGTAGAAGTAAATGAATTCGATTTAGTTGGAACATGGCGGTTGCTGTTTGCCATCACTTTCTTCTGGTGATCTGTACATCGTAGGTGTGGATGGACGTGTGTTTAAATTAAGATTTCTTTGCAGTCACGTGGTTTTGTTTTAAGTTCAGTTTCACTGTGCATCACCTTGGACAAGTGCTTTCGATTGTAGGTCCGAGTCGAACAATGCCTTGTTAATGAATTTGGAAGACGGAAAATGTGCGGAAGCCCATGTTTATATATACATGCATACATTCATATATGGAATGTGGTATTCTGCAGCTGCAAAATACCAACCACATTCGATTCGACGCTTCGAAAGTTTGTTATAAAACATTGTCTCACACACACACACACACACACACACAGATGCACACACACACACATGCGCATACGCACACGCACATATATTTATATATATATATATATACATATATATTTATATATACACATATATACATACATACATTCAT
>NC_068991.1:71344786-71345344 GCF_001194135.2 Octopus bimaculoides
TGTGTGTGTGTGTGTGTGTGTGTGTGTGTGTGTGTGTGTGTGTGTGTGTGTACGCATATATACGTGCTCTCACAAATATACACACACAGCGCACAAACGTGCACACATATACAGACATGAACAAAATCAGAATATAAATTTATAAACGAGGAAATGTATGTATATATGCATGTATGTATGTATGTATATATGTATGTATATATATGTATATATGTATGTATGTATGTATATATGTATGTATGTATATGTATTTATTGTGTTCGTATTTTAGATGTTTCATAAATGAACCACCTCCATGCATTTTTCATGACAGTTCATCATCAGTACCATCATTATCATCAGCACCACCACCACCACCACCACCACCACCACCATCATCATCATCATCATCATGTATTTCACCTGCTGCTGCTGCTGCTGCTACGGCATACGCATTCTTGACATTCCCTCAGCTACCAATTCCTCGTTTCTTTCCTCTTTCTTCCTTTCTTTCCTTCCTCTTCGACCTTTCCTCTCTTTCTTTTTTTTTTCTCTTTCACCTTTCTTCTTCAGTTCCCC
>NC_068991.1:71345718-71348962 GCF_001194135.2 Octopus bimaculoides
GCCACACTGAGCTGGCTAACTCTTAAAAAAAGAAAAATAAATCTCTTCTTTCTTTTTTTTTTCAAAAATTAAAAACAAGAAATTTAGTAAAAATAGCAGCAAAAAATGGATAAAACCAAGTATTTGCTGGTTGTAGAATCATGGGAATTTGATTCAGTTTAATTCGCCATTCTTTATTTTCATGTCATTCTTGTGCTTATTCTTATTCTTTTCCTTATTCTTTCTTTCTTTTCTTCTTTCATTTTCATTCTACTTCTTTTTCTCAAGTCTCCTTTTTTTTTTTAATTCCTAACCTTAATTTTTCTTCACATCTCCGTTCTCTTCTTTATCGTCATACCTTCCTCACTCTCTTTTCTTTCTTTTTGTCTTTCTTTCTTTCTGTCTTTCTTTCTTTCTTTTTTCTTCTTCTTCTTCTCCTCCTCCCCCTTCTTATCGTTTTTATTCTTCACCTTTACCTTCTTTTTCTTCTTGTTATTCTTCTTCTTCGTCAGCGTCATCATAATCATCATCATCATCATCCTCTTCTTCTTCTCTTTCTTTCTTTCTTTTCACCTTTTCCTCTTCACTCTTCATTTTCTTTTTCTTCTTCTTCTTCTTCTCCTTCTTCTTCTTCTTCTTCTTCTTCTTTCTTTCTTTCTTTCTTTCTTTCTTTCTTTCTTTCTTTTCTCATTTTCCCCTCCTCTTCACTCTTCTTCTTCTTCTTCTTCTTTTTCTTCTTCTTCTTCTTCTTCTTCTTCTTCTTCTTCTTCTTCTTCTTCTTCTCTTTCTTCTCTTTCTTCCTTCTTTCTTTCTTTTCACCTTTTCTCCCTCCTCTTCACTCTTGATTTTCTTCTTCTTCTTCCTTCCTCCCTTCTTTCTTTCTTTCTTTCTTTCTTTTCACCTTTCTCCTTCCTCTTCACTCTTCATATTCCTCTTCTTCATCGTAATCTCTTTTATTTTTTTGTATTTTAAATTTCAAATAATTTTATATTTCTTTTGTTTTTTCGATTTCATTTTGAGTTATATTTTTTATTTCAATTCCTTTTATTTATTTATTTTTTTATTTATTATTTTTTTTTTGATTTCTAAAATCTGAAATCCCCTTTTTGCACTTTTGACCTCTCGTATTTCCCACTCCAACCTGAAAACAAACATTATAATTAGGCACTAATTAGATTTTAATTAGATTTTAAACGATACTTTCGTTTTTTTTTTCTTCATGTCTTTTTTCTATTATATACTCTTTTACGCTTTTACTTGTTTCAGTCATTTGACTGCAGCCATGCTGGAGCACCGCCTTTAGTTGAACAAATCGACCCCAGGACTTATTCTTTGTAAGCCTAGTACTTATTCTATCGGTGTCTTTTGCCGAACCGCTAAGTTACGGGGACGTATACACACCAACATTGGTTGTCAAGCGATGGTGGGGGGACAAACATAGACACACAAATACATACATACATATATATAAAAAAGAAGATAATGAAATGACTTCCCAACCACATAGTTCCGGGTTCAGTCCCACTGCATGGCACCTTGGGCAACTGTCTTCTGCTATAGCGTCGGGCTGACCAAAGCCTTATGAGTGGGTTTGGTAGAGGGAAACTGAAAGAAGCCCGTCGTATATATATATATGTGTGTGTGTGTGTATGTACATATATACGACGGGCTTCTTTCAGTTTCCTTCTACCAAATCCACTCACAAGGCTTTGGTCGGCCCGACGCTATAGCAGAAGACAGTTGCCCAAGGTGTCATGCAGTGGGACTGAACCCGGAACTATGTGGTTGGGAAGTCATTTAATTTTCTGTTTTTTTTTTTTCTGGATAGAGGAAGATTCGAACTCAGTATCTGCCATTGCTAAATTGCTGTTAATTCAGTCCTCCTACTCCTACTCCCACCGATTCATTCTCTCGTTATCTCACTATCCTCCCACTCCCATCTCTCTCTTTCTCTCTCTCTCTCTCCCCTCTCCCTCCCCTTCTCTTCCTCTCTCTCTTTCTCTCCCTCTCTCTCTCTCTCTCTCTCTCCCTCTGAACTACACTACTGTAGCCACTGCAACGCTACTATAGTCATCATTACGATGACCACTAGGCAACTACAGCCGCTACTATATCGCTGCAGTTACCACTTGACACCAACCGCTACACCGGTACAATCAGTGCTCCATCAATACAAACACCACTGCATTACTATAACCAGTACTATACTTTTGCAGCCACAACAACACCACAGGGGCTAGAAATATAGTACTACATCCGCCACAACCTCCAATGCAATCACCACTACAACACTCTAACCATCACTATAGCATTGAATCCATAACAATGTCATAACCGACACCAAAGTACCACCACCGCTACCACTACAACTACTACAGCAACCACTACCGCGGCTGCTGCTACTACTACTACTACTACTACCACTACCACGGCTGTTACTACTACTACTACTACTACTACTACTACTACAGCCACCACTACCACGGCTGTTACTACTACTACTACTACTACTACTACTACTACTACTACTACTACTACTACAGCCACCACTACCACGGCTACTACTACTACTAGACTAATACCACTACAACTACTACTGATACTATTAGACTACTGATTCCACTATAACTACTATCAATGTTACTAGACTGCTGCCTCCACTACTATTACCAATACTCTCATACAGTAGTCACAACCATACCACTGCAGCTATCACCGTAGCTACAACACCACCATTGCATTGATTACTAACCTCTACTACTACTACTACTACTACTACTACTACTAGTACTACTACTACTACTACTACTACTACTACTACTACTATTACTACCATTACTGCTGCTGCTGCTGTTGCTACTGTTGCTGCTGCTACTGCTACAACTACATCCCCAATTGTACCATTGCACCTCTGCAGCCAACACAACAATTACTTTTCTCCGACTGAAGAATCCATTTTCGTCACGTGTCACAATGGATCGTTTTTTTTTTTGCTGCGCAAAACAAGAGACAGATCTGACTTCGGAATGGTAATATTTTTAGGTGATGGTGGTGGTGTTGGTGGTGGTGGTGGGATGTTTCTGTCGTTTAGCTTGTGAAGTACTCATTTGTCGAACTCTTTTCTCTTTTTTTTTTTTTGTACTTTTCATTGTGATGTAAATGTCGAACAACTGTTAAATAGTCAACGCTTCGCTCTTCGCCAGCCTCTCGAGTTATTTTTAAGTGGATCCACTCCAATAATAACACCCCCTCCACACACACATAC
>NC_068991.1:71349032-71350321 GCF_001194135.2 Octopus bimaculoides
GCAAAAGTTCTGGCACCAAAATTGAGCTGTGAATTCTTCGACGGTTCCCCGGCCAAACGCTTGGTTAATATTGGTTGCAAATTTTGACACAAGGCCACCAATATCGGGGAGGGGGGAAAGCCGACTACATTAACTCCAGTGCGTAACTGGTACTTATTTTATCGATCCTGATATGATGAAAGGCAAAGTCGACCTCGGCGGAATTTGAACTCAGAACGTACGGGCGAAATATCGTTAAGCATTTCGTCCGACGTGCCACCGATTCTGCCAACTCGCTAATAATCCTTTCTACTATAGGTACAAGGCCTGAAACTTTGGGGTAGGGGGCTGGTCGATTACATCGACCCCAGTGATGAACTGGTACTTATTTTATCGACTCTGACTGGGTTCTCCAGCTTATGTAGCATGGTGCAGGGTCCTATTGCCAGGCATAGGGTCTTCCAGCAGCCATCCTCTTGACCCAGGGCAGCACTATCTCCTCCAGGCACTTGATGTAGGCTGTGATGTAGGCTATGTGTTCACCATTTGATCCTGGCAGGATGCTTGAGTTTGTTCAACAGCTTCGTAGCGCGGTCTTTCCTCTTGTTCTTCATGGCTTGGGATAAAAATTGGCCCTTTCTCACTATGTATGAGGAATATCGAATGCCTTCATGCACTACCTGTCTGATATGAAACTCAGACACTCCCATGCCCATGGTGATGGACCTGATTGACTTGGAGGGGTTGTTGTCAATCATGGCCTGGATCTCACCCACAAATTCAGAAGTTCTTTTCTTATCAAAACGATCAGAGTTAGTTTTCCGAACTGCCGTATCTTCGTAATCACCATTATCTTCGTAATCATCCAACTCTTTCCGAATCCTCTGCACTGTCCTCAGATTGCCAGTTAAACACTCTGAATTGTTTGTATTGGAGCTTCTGGCTTGAATGCCAAGCAATACAGCATGTTGTTTCCAAATTTCTGTCAGAGTGAATTGCATCATGGTGCTGTTTTTCTTACAGACGGTGCCCAGCTGACCCTACCATACTGTGTAATCGACAGAATCTAAAACAAACAATGCGCGAAATTGAAAATATAAAATGGCGACAATTTACCCATCGCACCAGGTATGTATCTAAATTTTGTACGACTCGTACTCTATCTTTTATTCCCCCTCTCATTTCTCTTCCTTTTTGTCGCTCCCCCTCTCTCACATTTCTTGGCCCTCTCTTTCTTTAACTTCCACTATTTCCCACTCGTTTATCTTCCCTGTACCTTTCTCTTTATCTCTGATTTTTTTCCTAATCCT
>NC_068991.1:71350789-71351434 GCF_001194135.2 Octopus bimaculoides
TGTGTGTGTGTGTGTGCATATATGTACTTACAGAGAAATGAATGCATACTCGTACATACTTCATTAATAAACTTTCTACACCGTCATATTCCTTCTGTAATCAATAAGATTTCCTTGACGTGGTAACTGAGACTCTCTATGTAACACTAATTATATTGTTTATCGACCAAGCTTGTCACTTGCCAATAAAACTAATTTATGGCCAAGTTGAGAATATGTTTTCTCCTTCTGTGATTATAACAGAATAAAACCAACATATCTGTTCTTCTTTTGTTCGAATTTATATTTTCTCCGTGATATTAAATATGAGGAGGATGTGTTTTATTATAAAGTTCTTAATATATAATGTACGAATAAAAGACAAGATAACTACAGTTAGTGTATCTTTGATCATAAGCTCGCTGGATCAGGAATAATCTGGGGTTAAACAGTACAATAGTACTATTTGACTATGAATGTTTGCTTTTTTTTAATATTACTCCGTTAAATTTTCTAATGTTGTTGAATCTATTTTTTAAAAATTATATGATTAAAGTAATGTTAAATATTATAAACTCTCATTTCCATGTTTGGATAAGAAAAACTAACAAACTAGCAGGATTCAAACCGTTACAGCTGAAAATATACATGAATACATACACATCA
>NC_068991.1:71351788-71352618 GCF_001194135.2 Octopus bimaculoides
ATATATATATATATATATATATATATATATATATACATATATATATATATATACATCTATATACATATATACATATATACATACGTACATACATACATACAAACATACATATGTATTCATGTGTTTGTTTTTGTGTCTTTTTGTCCTCTCTCTTTTTTCTCTTCTACCATTTTCTTCTCTTGTGATTTATTCTATATCCTTCCAAAGTTTCTCCCAGGCGTCACCCGTTTTAATACGTCTTGGCCTAACGGCCCTTAATGTTTGTCTTCGTCGATTGTTTACTCCGTACGTCCATCCTGCCGTTGTTTGTTCGTTCGAAGCTCTAACTCCCCAGAAATTTTATATTTTTTAAATTTCTGGATGCTACTGTTTAATGAAGTTTTCCTATTTTGTCGTTGAAAGCTCGAAATAGGGAGTAATTAACAGTCGATAACTGAGGAGGGGTTAGACCTCTTGTGGTATTGTGTCCCGTACTTATCTCTCGTTATGTGTTTACGTATTTCTCACTCGTTCGTGATGTCCTCTAGGTATTTATTTATCATATATACACATACATATTCATATGTTTGTTTTTTTGCGTCTGTGTTTATCCACCATCACTCCTTGACGACCAATGTTGGTGTGTTTATGTCCTTGTAACTTAGCGATTCGGCAAAAGAGACTGATAGAATAACTACCAGGTTTAAAAAAGAAATACTGGCGCTGCTACTCCGGGTCAGAGTTAACCTGCAAATAACAGTGTCTAAGAGATGCTTCAACATTTCTCAAAATCCTGGACTTCTCGAGCCAGAGGACCACGACTGGATGCAGTTTAAAGTTATACCCAACAC
>NC_068991.1:71352962-71354364 GCF_001194135.2 Octopus bimaculoides
TATATATATATATATATATATATATATAACAAATAATAAATATATGTATATATGTATGTATGTATGTATGTATGTATGTATGTATGTATGTATGTATGTATGTATGTATGTATGTGGCATAAATATACGCATACAGAAAGAATGAAGTGTTCAAATGCTTGTGGTTTGTTCTGTTTCGTTTTGTTTTATTTTTTTTGTTTTGTTTTTTGCCTTCTCTTTCTCTCAAATGTAAAATTTTGGTTATTGTTTCAATAATTGTTTCCAGATGCTTCCAGAAGGTCGGTCAAAACACAAGAAGGACCCTCGTTGCTGCTAACCTACATTCACCATTTCTTTAGAATTTTAAACTGACGCAATTTTTAAGGAATTTTAATCTTGTCCTGACATTCCCCTCCTACCTACCTATCTACCAACCTACCGCACTGTATACCTTCCTTCCTACTTTCTTTCTTTGTCCTTTCTTCTTTTCTTTTTCTTTTTATCATTTTCTTACTTCGTTCCTTCTTCTCTTTCTTCCTTCTTTTCTTTGTTACTCTTTTAAAAACCATTCTTTCTTTGCATTTCAAAATCTCTTCGCTCTCCTACAATTTCTTTTCTTGTTTAACTCCCATAAGCTGTTTCCTCGCTCTTTCTCCTCCTTCCTCCCTTTTCTCTCTATCTCTCTCTTCCTCCCCTTCGCTTTCTTTCTCCTTCCCTCCTCTCTCACATCCTCTCTCTATGTGAGTGTTGAGGCGATGGTGGTGTATGACACCTCCCCACTTCACCCAGTCTCTTGTTTATGTCACACACGTTACACTTTCATTATCACGCTCTTCTTTTCTTCCTTTCTTTCTTCCTTTCTTTATTTCTTTCTTTCTGTCTTTCTTTCTTTCTTTCTTTCTTTCTTTCTTTCTTTCTTTCTTTCTTTCATTCATTCATTCATTATTTCTTTCTTTCTTAGTCACCTTTCTGATTCTCTCTGCACCCTTGACCTTTTTCTCTCTTAATTTTGCTATTTCTTATGCGTATTACATATAATGGCGTGACCCCACACATGGTCACAGCCTCTGGGTAAAACAAATTATAGAATAGAATAGATAGATAGATAGATAGATAGATAGATAGATAGATAGATAGACAGACAGTGATAATTTTATATTCGGATATGCCCACCTTGTAGTATACTGTTTAAAGCCTGTCCACAGTATTCGGCTACCTGATGTCAACAAAAATATGAAGGTATATGCCCCTGTATTTACTTCAGAAATTCCTTTGTGTACGTAGAGTTTATATAAAAACCAAAATGGGAGAAAGAAAATGGAATTCACGAGACTTAATTTCAGAGAATAAAGAGTCTCGTGAATTCCATTTCCTTTCTCTTACATTTCATATACATATACGTGTGTGTGTGTGTGTGTGTGTG
>NC_068991.1:71358377-71363803 GCF_001194135.2 Octopus bimaculoides
ATAAATAGATAGAGAGGATGGTGGAGGGAGGAAGTGGAACAATGAGGAAGGGACAGAAGGGTATAGCAGTGAAGTAGAGGCCAGGACAGAGGTATAGATAGAAAGATGGAGGAAGACAGATAGATAAATAGATAGAAAGATAGATAGATAGATAGACAGATAGATAGATAGAAAGATAGTCACGTCAGAATAATAGTAGATTTACTTGCAAAATAGGACGTGTGCGTTCAATAATGTAATAATACAAAGAATATATATACATGTATACACACATATATGTACATACTTACATCTACATGTGTATATACATGCATATCAGGGTACAGGACGTTAGAACAATAAACTACAGACAACGGAAATATATATATATACACACGACTGGCTTCTTTCAATTTCCGTCTACCAAATCCACATCGAAATATTATATATTTACTCATAATTTTATGTTTGTATATTTCTACGTAAATGAACGCCTACTAAGGATTATTTCAGAAATTCGTAAATCTGTTTTCCTTAAAATATATGAGAATATGAGCGTCTCCAAATAACACGACTACAATACATTATAACACCCACTGATGCCGTTCTTTCGAATTTTTAAAGTTGCCAAGCGCACTTATAAATTGCACACATCATTATTATATTTCTATAAGAATACTTTCAATAAACTATGATAAATAATTGCAAACACAGACGTGAAGAAATTTTATTAGCAATTAGCAAGATAACGTGTATAGTAGCGTTCATCAATATTAAGAAAGGTATTTCTCACACTGCTTATATTATAAATATAAATTATTAAAAGTAAGAAATTAAGAATATTGATTAGGCTAAAAAAAGTATATAACAACTCGTAGAACAATCCTAGACTTTGGAACTAAAACAAGTAAGTAGTTCTGTTGCTTGGACTACGTTTCCACTGCCACTGCGCTTCTAAACAACATGTATCAAAGTTAATTGATTTTAATTTAATAATATTTAAAGATTTACGGGGATATACTCGCATGATAAGTGTTTTGTGGTCTGAGACCGTGTGTTGAAACTAAAACGATTGTAGCATGAAAGACACATATTAATCTTAGCTGATGTTTATATGTTTAATACGGTGATACAGTAAATTTTCGGAATTGCAACAGGTATTCGTCGAAATGAAGGCACTTATTGAAAATCTCAGATTTCATAATTGAATATTTCCTAGACTATTGGTATTTCTTCATGTGAAGCTTTTTCGGCTTTGCATAAAATGTGTCCTTTTTTTTATCATTGATATATGGTCTGCTTCACTCAATGATCTTCCATTTAAAATCAAAATCAGTGTCGTGTTCTTTTAAGTGTTGGATGTAGTTTGACAAATTTCCTGTATTCTTCTTTTCAACACATTTGAAAAACAACGTATCGTTATAGTAGCGTTGTTTGAACTTACCCTCTACCGTTCCTATGTGCTCATATCCTATCGTTCCGTTAATGTTTGGCAGAGGATGACCTCTTCACATATTACCACTTCAGCATTACATGACTGATACAGAGGGAGCACATCAGTTTTTTTGCTCGTTCCTCCTACTTCGTGCAATATTGTTGGTTTATAAATGGTCTCCAAGCTAGAGGTAAAACTGTAACTAATATTAACACAGTTTCTATTGAAGTAGTTCTTCTTACAACGAAGAATTGAAAAAAGCTTATATATTAGAATCAAGAGATTTGGAGATGTATTAGTTTTAGCCTTTGAGGGACGATTTGGTGTGAACCATATAATATTGCGAGGTTTATACTTACAATAGCATGGAGAGAAATTTGGGATGTAAATGATCTTATTCCTGAAACTGCTGATTGTCAAAACATTGTAATGAAATAGAACCTTATTGTTGAAGTCTTCTAGCTGAAGAGATCTTGGAGATTCTTGTACTGATATTATTAATTTCTTAAATTAGTAATGAGATATTACTAGTTTCTTAAAAAAAACTATGAGCAGACGACAAGAGACTTTCGTAATATCTGTGAATTTCTCGTTTAGGGGAATAGATGATGGATTTTGGGGAATAAATGATGGATTTTTCCCTTATGAGGTTTTTTTCACGCTAGCTACTTGATAAATTCTTATAAAAGATTTCATCCTATTATTCGTAGATAAACGCATCTACATTAAATTTTTTTCACTGATTTAAAAGTGTGAAATGTTGTAATAAGAATACACAATTGATACAGGACAGGCGCTTTCCAAATAAATACGTGTGTGTGTGTGTGTGTGTGTGTGTGTGTGCGTGTATACAGGGTTGGCCAAAAGTCACCTGAGAGTAAATCAAGACCATTTAATTCCAAGATTTATTTCTGCTTAACAACTGAAGGAGACTTCGCTATTAAATAGACAAATGTTGCAAAAAAAAAATGATTTTAACTCACAGCATTCATTTATTAAACATTCATAATTGGAATGAATAAATAAAATTGAATATTAAGGATTTATGGTATTTTGATTTACTGTCGGATGACTTTTGGCCAACCCTTTATGTATGTGTGGGGGTTGGGGTGGAGGTGGGGGTTGAATGTGTGCGTGTGTGTGTACGTGTGCGTGTGTGCATTTGTGTTTGTCCACCTTAATATTGTAAAGTCTGTTACTTATTCTATCGGTCTCCTTTGCCGAACAGCAAGGTACTAAAATCGATTCTTTCGACTAAGACGCTTCTAGTCGGTGCTCCAGCATAGCCACAGTCCAAGGGCTCAAACAAATAAAACATGAAAGATGCATGTATAGATGTACATATATACACACATGCACGTGCTTGTGTGTGTGCGTGTGTTGTTGTGTGTGTGTGTTTCTATGTGTTTGTGTGTGTGTGTGTGTTTCTATGTGTTTGTGTGTGTGTGTGTGTGTTTCTATGTGTTTCTATGTGTTTGTGTGTGTGTGTGTGTTTGTGTGTGTGTGTGTGTGTGTGTGTGTGTGTGTTTCTGTGTGTGTGTTTCAAACAGAGTTTTGCAGACATTTACTGATGCACATACTTAGACATATCTCCGTTGTATCCTGGGGTCAGTGGACGTTTCTTGCCTTGCAACACAGACCCTCCTCAGCCGACCCGACTACACTTCATTAAGCCACGGCCTGAATCCTACTGGCATTTTACTGACCTCAAAGATCACCCCTTTTAGCCAGAGCCATATTATATATTATAATATAGATTAATTGTAAATATAATATACATGTTATATATTATATATGTATGTGTATACATGCATACATATATGTATGTGCATACATACATACATATGTGTGCGTGTGTATATAAAGTATACTCAGTAACCAGTCACGTATGCACTGCACACAGTAGATCATAATTACTCCTATTGTGTGTGTATATATATATATATATATATATATATATATATATATACATCACACACAGGCATATACATACACAGATGAATAGATAGATGGATGGATAGATAGATAGATAGATAGATAGATAGATAGATAGATAGATAGATAGACAGACAGACAGACAGACAGACAGACATAATGAATAATATAGGTGTATATATGTCTGTGAATGTAGTCATATACTACGAAACACACACACACATATAGATATACACAGACACACACACACGCACAAACACACACACTTATTTTTAAAGATATTTGTATATACGTACATATGTACAAATCTTATACGTATCTCATAGAGACAGACAGACAGGTTGATAGATAGATAGATAGATAGATAGATAGATAGATAGATAGATAGATAGATAGATAGATAGATAGATAGATAGATGGGGTTAGCAACAATGGCGGGTGTTAAATAGCGGCCGCCATTCTTTTACATATTGATACAGTAGAGCGGTGAATAATTTGCATATCCAAGCAAATAGACAGATATACGTAGATGCACAATGATACGGAGAAATATCTTCCTTGTGGTCAATAAGCCAGAGATATTGCTCCCCACAAATTATAGTGTAGGGAAGGAGGCATATATTCCATTGCGTGAATGAACCACCTCTACATAAAATTTGTCATACGACAGTGATACAATGAAATCTTACGGCTGATAAAGTATATCGAGGTTTATGTATGTGTACATACGTAATCAAGTAACAATGGCATTTTGTTTTCGTAGATAAATGCATCTACATTAAATTTTTTCACTGATTTAAAAGTGTGAAATATTGTAATAAGCATAAACACGCGTTTTCCAAATAAACAGCCAATTGCTAGCTGTACGTAAACCAATAAGCTTCCCTATTGCTGTATATATGTTTATATAACTGGCAGTTGGTAGTGTATGTGGACATGAATGTCCTGTATTAGATGTCGTTTATTTTATATAATTCCAAACCCTCCCTCTTCTCGAGTAACACTTTAGAAAAATCAATAAATTTCTCACTTCACTTTCGTATATTTGCATGCAGAGTTGGCTATTGAATATAAACCAGACGATAGCTGTCAGATAGCTTCGTGCTTAGTATCCCCGCCCTTCGTTGTTGCCTTCTCTTTACAAAAATCCGCGCGGTCCAGAGGCGAGGTAGTAAAAGTCCTTTGCGCGCATGTATGCGTGCGTGCATGCGTGCGTTTGTGTGAGATAGAGAGAGAGAGAGACAGAGAGACAGAGAGAGCTGAAATTCTAAAACTGATTTAATCACCTTCATAGCTTATACGACAACAGCGACTGAAAGCGTTGCCTAGTTCTTACGTACGAAAATTAAACGTTTAAGAATTTTAATTTTCTGTTTTCTTCTAAAAATTCCTAGTTTTTCAAGTTTAGTTTTGGCTTTTGTATATTCATTTCTTTCTTTATTCGCTTTTCAAGTTTTATTTTCCTGACAACCTATGCAAGAAGAAAAAGAAGATGAAAAGCATACAGAAAGAAGAATTAGAACGCCAGAGAAGAAATACGACGGAACCATACATACATGAATACACACACACATACATACATATATACATATATAAATATAAATATATATATACATATATATATTCTTTAATATATATACACACATACGCTATAGAACTAGCCTACTTCCTTGGAGACTGTCTAATAATCACCGCCACAAATATGAAGAACGTGATTTGACTGAAACAACCAATGACTGACTCGCCGGTTCTTTAGTTCCATATTGGTCAAATGAGATTCTAGGAAACATCTAGAATAAAGCTCGATGAAAGCCACTACACGTTTACATATCTGTATTCCTGTTTCATTTACCCTCACCACCACCCCTCCAGCCGCACCCCTGGCTTGCTTCCCCCTCCCCTCCCCACTAAGGGATTCGTTATTCTTATGTAAGGAATTATTACTAGTTTGTTTTGGTTTTTGTGCGTGAGGTCAAGAGGTCAGCTGAAGCATACGAAGAATTAAGTCGACGTCCCAGTTTCGATTTCTGGAGTAGTTTTTTTTAGTTGTTTTTTTTTTAGTTGCATTTTTTTGTTT
>NC_068991.1:71366485-71367305 GCF_001194135.2 Octopus bimaculoides
TACTATTATTATTATCCTCATCATCATCATAATCCTCATCATCATCATCATCATCATCATCATCATCATCATCATCATCATTATTTATTGTGGGAAAGATAAAAACGATTTCTTCTCAGCCGAAGAGCTAACCCAAATTCTTGCAACAGAATGGACACTGTTAAAGAGCACCAAAAGATCGGATGGTGGTGCTAAATCAAGCGATAGAATGATTTTAAAAACCAAAGAACAGGAACGGTCCTTTCTGCTTTCCAAATGTCACTCAGAAGAATAAAAACCAAAAAGCGAAAACCAGTAACCCAAGGTTCCATACATTAGGTTCCATCACTTAACCGCAGAGTGATGAAATGAACTTCACCAAACCTGTCTTCTTTATTATTCTTTTATTCTTTTATTCTTTCCATGTATGTACCCTCAACCTTACCTTGTTCTTTAATGTCCACGTAAATTAAAAATTCGAAGTTGGTTCCAACTTCAAGGAAACCTTCATGATGTTTCGAGCAGTTTAAAGGATTTTTACGCAACAAACACACACACACACACACACACACACACACACACATACATACTTATATATATATATGTGCATGTTTGCGCGCGCGCGAGAGTGTGTGTGTGTGTGTGTGCAGAACGCCTGAATGTGACAAAAATCAGTAGCGCTGTGTCACATGTTATGAAATTTCCTGCTGTTTGTCTGGTAATGTTCTGAGGAATCGCTGACGTTTCTATGTTTTCCTTGACATGATGAATGTCTTGGAAAACTGGCAAGAGTTCTGTCTAGAATAACACCGAAATGTTATTCTAGACTGGAATGACGACT
>NC_068991.1:71368319-71369203 GCF_001194135.2 Octopus bimaculoides
ATATATATATATATATATACACACACATACATTCACACATGCATGAACATGGTCATATACACACATGCATGCCCTGTCTTATTACATATATGCCTCTCTACCTCTCTCTCTTTAAGTGTGTGTGTGTGTGTGTGTGTGTGTGTGTGTGTGCGCGCGTGCGCTGAGGAGGACAATCATCACAAACTTTAGTCTACGAGACACTCCCATCATTAGTTCCACAGTGTACATCAACCAGTTTCCCTTTCTCTCTCCCCCCTCTCTCTCCTTGCATTTCTCCCCCTCTTTCTAACACCCCAACGAGACCCCTCCTTCCACTGGCGCCAACTTCCATCGTCAATGTAACTTTACAACAAATAGTTACAAAACCATGGATAGGTTTCACCCTGTGTTGTAATTAGCAACAAAATAAAGATATATTTTAAAAGAATAGTTTTTAGTTCTGCTCCTATTTTATTTTATTTTATTTTTCCTTCTTTCTTTTTTCGTTTTAACCAAAATTTCTTCCAAGTGCCAACGCTCACGAAATAACACAAAAACACAAGAAGACACGCTGAAGAATCTAATGCTACAGTATTTTCACCAAATATTTCACCAGATTTTCTAGCTAGTTCCATGCTATGATTCTTAGACAAAATACTTCTCGCTTTAGAAGTGGTTATACAGCGGAGGAAATCGAGGAATATTTGATATTTGATTTTTTTTTTTTTTTACTATTTGTTTTCAATCATTTGGGTAGCGGCCATGATGGAGCACTGAAGAGTTTAAGGCAAACAAAGCTGTTGACCCCAGTACTTTTTTTATCGATTTATTTATTTATTGTGTGTGTGTGTGTGAGAGAGAGGGGGGACAGAGGGAGAGAGAGAGAGAGAGAGAGAGAGAGAGAG
>NC_068991.1:71369389-71371041 GCF_001194135.2 Octopus bimaculoides
AGAGAGTGTGTGTGTGAGAGAGAGAGAGTGTGTGTGTGTGTGAGAGAGAGAGAGTGTGTGTGTGTGTGTGTGTGTGTGAAGCCTGATTCGAAAATTTTATTATTAGCATATAATATTGAAATTCATGTAGAAATATTCTTAACTAATCCTCGTATTATCGAGGGTGGACGGTGGGATGCTACATATAGGAATTGTTTCAGGTCCTAGATGGGCAGTTATACGTAACAATGAAACCAGTTGCAGAGGAAAGCAGGACATTCTGTTCTGGAGAGGGGTCTGCGACCAACCTGTAGAGCATAATGAGGAAGTGGAGTGGCTGCATGAAATCCAAGACAGGTTGTTGAGAAATATAGAAAGCCAAGAAGACATGAAAATAATAACACAAATGATAAAAAAGCAGTTAAGAAAATTCTCAAATTGGAAGAGCCCATGACTGGATGGGGTCCAAGGTCATTGGATGAAGAAGTTGAGAGGTATCCATGAAAGGATAGTGCAACAGCTAGATGAGTGCTTGCAGGAAGGCGCAGTGCCCAACTGGATGACAAAGGGAGAGACATTGTTATGTGCCAAGGATCCTGGAAATGGAAATGTTGCATCCAACTTGAGACCAATAACATGCCTTCTGCTAATGTGGAAACTAATTTCAGGTGCTTTGGCCGCTGAACTGTACAGACACTTGCGAAAAAGTGGTATGCTACATACTGAACAGAAAGGGTGCCGAAAGAGGAGCCGGGCAACGAAGGATCAGCTCTTAATTGATTATCTAATTATCAGGAACTGCAAGAGAAGACACACAAACCTGAGGAAAAGATAGAGAAATACAACCCTCTAAAGTACGAAGTAGCCCGGCTATGGAAAATGAAGGTGAAGATAGTGCCAATTATTGTTTGATCTTTGGGAACAGTATCAGAAGGCATCAAGAGGAATATAAAGGAAATCGGAATCGAGTGTCCAGTAGAACTGTAACAAAAAGGTTTGCCTCCTTGGCACGGCCAGAATAATCAGGAAAATGTTAGCTGAAAAGAATGGATAGCATGGTACAGTAGGCTGCCGGTAGCAAGTCCGCTACGCATGTAAGACTCCAAGAGCTCCAGCAAACCCTGTGATAAAGAGAAATAATAATAATAATAATAATAATAATAATAATAATAATAATAATAATAATAATAATAACATCTTAGCAAAGGAATTTGAAAGACTGTCGAAATATAAAGAACCTTGAGATTGAGATATCTAGGACGTGGCAATTAAAAACCAAAACCATCTCTGTTGGGAATGATCAAAAAAGGTACTGATACATTTTTTGACTAGATCCCTGCGAAACGAACAATCTATGAGACTCAAAAAATTGTGTTGACATCAACCGCCCACATTCTCACGAAGTTTCTCTCTATCTAATATATAAACGTGCCTTAGGTCTCTGGTTGAGACCCAGTCGGAAGACGAAATAAAATGCAATTCAATCGGAAAATGATAAGAACAACAACAACAACAACAATAATAATAATAATGTTTTCAAATTTTAGCACCAGGCCAGCAATGTCGGGGAAGGGGATTAGTCAAGTGAATCGACCCCAGTATTAAAACTGGTATTTATTTTATCGACCCCGAAAGGATAAAAGGTAAAGTCGACATTGGTGGAATTTGAACTC
>NC_068991.1:71371790-71373154 GCF_001194135.2 Octopus bimaculoides
TATATATATGCAAATATTAGACTACGGTCATGCTGAGGCAGTGCCTTGAAGAATTTTTAGTCGAATGTATCGAAGCCTGGTGCTTCTTCTATCACTCTCTTCTGCCGAACCACTAAGTTACGGAGACTTATCTACACCAGTACCGGTTGTCAAGTGGTTTAGGGAGTCAAGCACAGGCACAAAGACACACACACATACACATATATATTTATTCAGCGGGCTTCGTTCAGTTTCTGTCTGCCAAATCCTCTTACAAGGCTCTGGTCGGCGAAAGGCTATAGATGAAGACACTTGCCCAAGGTGACACTTGCTCGACCGCTGTTATGTTATATATATATTATGTATATGTATACAAACGCTCATGCTTACTCAAATATGTACACACATATGTACGCACAAACACACGCACACACATACACGCGCATACACGCACATGCATGCACATACAAACACACACACGCACACACATACGCACACACACTCAGACACACACAAATGCACACGTACACATACATACAGTGATGATTGACAATCGTTCTTCAAATCAAACGTTTATACACACAACACGCGCATACATACACACAACACGCACACACACATTCATGTAGATATATAGCTAGACAGACAGACAGACAGACAGACAGACAGACAGACAGACAGACATAGTGACCAGCCAATAGATAGATAGATAGATAGACAGATGGACGGAGGGTCGGATTGATGGACACACACACTCACATACAAACAAACATACATGCATATACATAAATAGAAGTATATATACCCGTATATTCGCGTGTATATATATATATATGTATGTCTCCAAGTATTCCCTGGGTATGTATCTGTGTATGTGTGTGCGTTTGCGAGATTACCCAATCATTTGTCAATCTGTCAACATAGAAGAATTTCGTATTTTTCTAACAACAAATGGATCAATGGACTTAATGGATTATTGTACAGTGAAATATTTCATCTAGATTAGCACCCGGGGTATGCTGGATGCTGGCTAAATGATTGATCGATAACGAATGGATGTTTGGTTGATTGGCTGGACTCGTTAGGAAATCTAGATACAATGAAAGTAGCGGAGGGTGGAGTTTCAATGTCTGCGATATGTGTTTGTATGTATGTGCGTATGAATGAATGTATGTGTCTATATATGTATGAATGTTTTTTATGTATGCGTGTGCATGTTTATGTGTTTGTATGTATACGTTCATATGTGTGTGTGCGTGTGTTTGTGTCAGTGCCTACATGTGAAATCTCACACCCACTCACATGTTTATTTTTATATATGTATATATATATATATATATATAGATAGATAGATAGATAGATAGATAGATAGATAGATAGATAGA
>NC_068991.1:71378572-71381956 GCF_001194135.2 Octopus bimaculoides
GTGTGTGTGAATAATATTTTCAATGTAGGGATGTATGTATAACTATGGAAAATACATGTGTGAGTATATGTACGTGTTTATATATATATGTGTGTATATATATATATTAATTGCTTTTTATCTTCTATGCGTTTCGGCCCAAAGGCTGTAGCCAGGCTGGGGCACCACCAGCATCATCATTTTTTCAATGGACATTCTTATGTCGTTGGATTTTGGTGAATGAGGAAGTTTGATATTGCTAACCCCGTTTCAGTTTCTTGCCCTGGTGTCGGTTCACCTGGGATCATGAAAAGCAGAAGATCAACATCTTTGCCCACTATGTGTAGTAGACCTCTCTTTTTAGGTAATATATTGAATAGCTGTGGACCGTTAAATCCCAAGCTATTGCAGTACTTGGTCCTTACTCTCTACGAATTGGGTGGGACTTTTAAAACAATGCGGTGTGGCCCTGTTTGGAGGCTGGTATAACTCTCGATGACAAATTTCGGTGCCAGCCGCTCTTGGATTTCTTCATATGTAAATCCTTGCATGTCTTTACCATTTTCGTTACAGGGAGTAGAGTCCCAATTCTTTCAGCCTCTCGCAGTAGATCAAGGATTTCACTGATGCAATCCTCTTTGTGTAGCAGCACTAAACTGTCAAATTGACGCTGTGGGGTGACCAGAGTTGAGTGCAGTAATATATACGGCTGAATGGAGACAAATGTCCTCAATAGGACCAGCATAATTTTCTGGTCCCTTCTTCGGAAACATAATACGCGCATACGCACGCACACACACGCACATATGTATATATATATATATATATATATATATATATATATATATATATATATATATATATATATATATATATATATATATATATATATATATATATATATATGCATATATATATATGTATATACACACATTATATATATATACACACATATATGTATATATATATGCACGCGCGCACCTACTATACACACACGTGTGTAAGCACTCACACACAAATATACATACATATACACACACATTATATAGATTTTTTTTTGCATTCTCCTTCCATATTTCATTATAAAACTTTACTTATGAATCATTCACTACTTCTTCTTCTTCTACACCTTTCATCCTTTTTCTTCTTTTTCTTTTCTTTATCTTCTTTTTCTTCGCCTTTCATCCTTTCATTGTCAATGAAATAAAGTACCAGACAAGTACCGGGGTAGATGTTACCGAGCACCCGTTCTCCTGAGAATTGCTAGCCTGGTGCCAAAATTTAAAATAAATATTATCGAGCGCGGTTGAAACGATTGCGGAAAGACACGTTCCTATGCTATTAAGGCCTCATCGACTTTATTAAAGTTCCGTCATGCACTTGGGAAGGAAAATTAGAGTGAAGAAGGAAGTACTCTCTCCCAGTAAATTTTTCAAATGGTTGATGACTGTAGATAAAATGGTTAAGGTGAAGGGACCCACCCTAAGCATCCGCCTGTAGACTGCAGAATCACGTCTGGACGAGGGCGCGCTCCTTTGACGTTCTGAGTGATCTTGGATCTGTGAGGTTCATACATATACAGACGACGGACTTTCACACACTTTCCGTCTCCCAAATTCTCTTCCTCACGACTTAAAGAAGCGGAAGAAATAACGCATGGCATTTTGTCTAACACTCAAACCATCTCAAGAAGGTATTCATTTGTTAACAGGAATCGCTACCGTTCCACGTAATCTTGCTAGAATTGGTGTTTTTGAAAATATTCAATCAAATATGAAGCAAGACCAGCATAATAACAGGTTTGAAATACGCTTTTGTGTAAATCCCGACGTACGTATCCGAAAATGGTTACTGTTGTTATTCTGTAACTAATGCTGTCGTCTGCATGCTGTGTTTCGTTGCTAATAGTCCCCAAAGAATAATTACTTTTTCCGTAAGTATAGTCTTTACTGAATTGCTTTTTTTTTTGTTGATGTTTGTTTCGTATTTTTTTTTTTCATTATTAGTTTTCTGTTAATTGTTGTTGTAGACGCCATTTTACTACATGTATGTCAACAAGCTACGGGAAATAAATATTTATATTTAAAAAATAAAAACCTTCTCGTTTTCCCCGGGGGCAATGAGGCAACCGTCCAAATAGTCCTGAACTCCTTATTTGTAAACACTCCAAAAACGAAACTGCCCTATAAAATTAAACGCAGTAAATCCCAAAAAACTGCCTACAGCGGTCGGAACACGTCCGCTGCATGCAAAAGCAAATAATACTGATAATGGTAATAATAGCAATAATAATAATAATAATAATAGCAATAATAATAATAATAATAATAATAATAATAATAATAATAATGATAATAATAATAGGTATAATAAAAAAATATTCAGACAGATACATAACAAAAATACCAGGGCTTACAAATATATATAACATACAGAAAATTGCACTACTGGGTACTGCACACATTCTACGCAAAACACTTTCAATACAGTAAACATAAGAGCACCACAGCAAACCACAGCACATACCCAAGGCGCACAGAGCTGCGCTCGGTAGTGAAGTGAAAGCACGTTATAAAAATAAAACTACTGAACAATAATAATAATAATAATAATAATAAACGCAAACAACTTGAGAAAAAATATATATGGAGAGAATGTGTCAGAGAAATGTAGAGCCTTTGGAACTTGGAACGAGACAGTGGCACACATTGTGGCAGAATGACCCAAGTTAGCACAGGAAGAATATAAGAAATGGAAGCATGACCAGGTTGTAAAAGTTTTACAATGGAAACTGTGCTAGAAATAGGGATTTGAAGCTGGAAAGACATGGGACAATCAGCGAGTCGAAAGAGTACTGGAGTTGGAGGAATGTAAGATGTGCGACTTTCCTGACCGGACATTACAATTATAGATATGGAAAAACGAAGTTGCTTACTGATCGATCCATCATGCCCGTTTGATTCCAGGATCGAAAAGAAAGAGGAAGAAAAGCAAACAAAAAATGCAATCCCTTAAAATTTGAAATCGGAAGAATTTGGAGCATTGCGAACTGTAAAGACCGTGCCTGTAATAATTGGTGCGTTGGGAACAGTAAGCAAAGATATAGACAAATGGCTGAAGGAGATTGAAATAGATTGCCCGGTAGAGTTCCTACGGAAAGTTTGTCTCTTAGAAACAGCCAGGATTATCAGGAGGGTTCTAAGCATTTGAAAGACTGCTGGAAACTTGTGGATACCTAAGGTTACAAGTAGTAACCCGCTACCCACATAAATCATACCAGAAATAAGACCGAACCTGAGCCAAACCAAAATAATAATAATAATAATAATAATAATAATAATAATAATAATAATAATAATAATAACAAAAGCAACAACAACGATGATGATGATGATGATGATGAGG
>NC_068991.1:71386067-71387741 GCF_001194135.2 Octopus bimaculoides
ATTGTTTTAGCATTTTCTACCACGGTCAATCACGGAACCTCACAGATTCTGAATTAATCTGATCACCAAAGTCTCGAGCCCTCACCCAACAGTTGTTTTCCATTCTACAGGCGCATGCTCAGAGTCGGACTATTCCTCCCAACCATTTTTGCAACAATCACACATCTTTTCACATTTTCACTGTGAAGTAGCACTTCCCTCTCTAAATGGAACTTAAAAACGTCGATGGGGGCTTGACGGCCGAGAAAGGTGTCTTAGACAAATTTCGCCTCTGCTGATATAGAAAATTTACAATTTACTGGCGTGGCAGACAGCTGGCAGGCTGAGTAAAATTTCACAATTAGTGAAGAAAGAAATATTGATTCAGAATACAAGTATGCGGTTGATAGTGGATGCTTACTGCTGATGACGTGCAAAGACACAGAAATCATGGTTTAGCAATTTCACCGCCGCTGCTGGGCGCCCTTCGTCTGCTACTGGCACACAAATGAGCTGTTTAGCTTTAAACGGTTATACAAGCTTTCACCAGACGAATACTGCCGTTTTGCGATTTTCGATAGTACATCCACACTTAGATATGCAGAATGCTATTCTTAACTATTGTTTTTCAAGCGGTTGTGGTATCTCTGAATTATTGATCTTTTAAACCAATTTTCTTTTCCTACGCCAACATAGTACATTGTCGTTGATTTCAAAGATATTGATACATTCATTATTTCAGCGAGTGCAATTGAAGGTTACCTTTCACTGAAGAGATCACAATAATACCGAAACATGTTCAGAGGTTATCCTTTCTCTATCTATATTAGCAGCGGGTACAAAAGTAGTACTGTACTAAATTTCATCGATCATATTTCGATAACATAAGTTGAATACTTTTCACAAACAAAACAAATCACTTGGTTGAATAATAAAGAAGCGTCCGATAAATTTTGCAACAACAACAACAACAACAACAACAACAACAACAACAACAACAACAACATATCGACGTGCCTAATTCACGGAACGGCGGATTTCGTAAAACAATAACAGGGGAAGAACGCTCTTGAAGTTTCGAATTAAATGCTTCATACTATATTCCATTTTTACAGGATTATTTATACCACAATGGTGGTCTTTCAATTATGGAATTTAAATAGCCAACAAATTGACAGATATAAAAAAATAAAACTTCGTTGTATTACCTAGTGAATTAAACTTTAAAATGTATGGCTGGCATCAACCTTTAGAATAGCTAACTTTCTAGATTTTTCCTTGAATTTGTAATATTTTAAATACTATCCTGCTAGGAATTCTAATAAGATATTAAGCCTACACTATAGTTTACAAATCCAAGCTATACACTCTGTCTTTATCTTCTTTTACTTGTTACAATCATTGCGCTGCAGTCATACTTCAGCACCGCCAGATCGATCCTTGTACGTTCTTTTTTTTTTTTTAGTCTGTGGTTTTGTGGTTTATGCTGTACTTCTTATATGTGGTCATTGGTGGGCTGTGGTTTTTTGAGCCGATGACCTAACGGTTTTATTCTGCAATTAACTTTGTACCTTTGTCTCAACTGGTTTGAGCACTTCTTTTACAGCCTTGTATAAATTCTTGGTTTTCTAATACAAAACTATTAATATATATATATATGTATCTATCTATCTATCTATATATATATATATATAT
>NC_068991.1:71387987-71388781 GCF_001194135.2 Octopus bimaculoides
TGTGTGTGTGTGTGTGTGTGTGTGTACGTGTGTGTGCGTGTGCGTATGTGTGGGTTTGACAAAAAGTGTTGGCTTGCTTACGGCTCCGTGAAATAGCGGTTCGGCAAAAGTGACCGATAAAATTATTTCCAGACTTTAAAAAAAAATAATAATAAGTACTGGAGTCGATTTGTTTGATTAAAACCTTTTAACTCGGTGCTCCAGCATGGCCGCAGTCAAATGTCTGAAACCAAACGGAAGATGAAAAATGCTTCGACTAAAATAGACATTCACGAAGAATTTTGCCATTGGCTGGGAGTGTGAAGCAGAAGAGAATAAAATTGCTCTGCTTTTTTGAGGATGCTGAAAAGAAAAGAAAAAAACAAAAAAAAGGAATTTAGAAAGAAGGAGTTATTACACCAAAAACATGTTTTTCAGCGTCGAGGAGTAAGAAGTGTTGGTCACACCTGGATTCTTGTTACTCGGTATATATCGTGAATGAACGAGTAAATAAACTAGGTGATTTGAATAAAGCGGGATGGAGAAAATAAAAACAAGACAAATAGATGTGTCAATCATTTTTGAAACTTTAATGGAAAACTGTTACGTCTGATGGACGTAGAAATAAGAAAGTAAGAGAATAATTTAAATACAAGTCTATCGTATAGTTTACTTCCTTCTTTCTTTCTTTCTTTCGTTACAGACATATAAATGGTTTTCTTTTAAGATTGTCTCAAATGCAAATCTTTATTGATTCCAAAGAATATTTTTTTTTTAAATATATCACAATTATTGTTTAGCTTTTTTTTTTCTTT
>NC_068991.1:71388791-71390255 GCF_001194135.2 Octopus bimaculoides
TTTTTTTTTCTTTTTTCATTTCATTTCATTTCGTTTCGTTTCCCAAATCAACACCATCACCACCACCACCACCATCACCACCAACGCCACCACCAACACCACCACCAAATTTATTCACGATCAAAAAACACTGCTATAAATATCCACCACCACCACCACCACTACTACTACTACTATTACTAGCACCACCACTACTATCACCACCACCACCATCACCACCACCACCACCATCACTACTACTACTACTATTACTAACACCACCACTACTAACACCACCACTACTATCACCACCACCACCACCACCACTACTACTACTACTATTACTAACACCACCACTACTATCACCACCACCACCATCACCACCACCATTTCTACTACTACTGCTGCTACTATTACTGTTACTACTAACACCACCACCACCACAAGCACTGCTACTACTACTACTAGAAACACCACCACCACTACTACTACTACTACGAATATAGCCTACACTGTTGGGCATCAGCACATGCAACCATAATGACCAACCAACACATTGCACACTCCACCGCCCACACCGCCACCACCACCAACGTCATTAACCCGCACAACTACAATCATCACCGTCATCATTATCGTCATCATCACCCGCGTTGTCGACCTCATGACGTCGTCGTCGTCGTCGTCATCACCGTTGTCATCATCACCGTCGCCGTCGTCGACATCATCATCATCATCATCATCATCATCGTTGTTGTTGTTTTTGTTGTTATTATAATAATAATAATAATAATAATAATAAGTACTCCTGTTATTGTGGGTGACCAAGGTATAAGAAAGGGATGTCAGAAACATCTAGATAATATCCCAGGAGAACCATGTCTCACAGCAAACTAAAAGATTGTGCTGACAAGTCAACATCCTTAGAAAAATCCTCTCAATTTAAATGTCTGTGTTGTATTACATGAAGATATTATTTCGCTACTGCCCCTGTCACTTCCCTTCCCCAAGCTTTCAGTCAAACTGTAATATCTCTTATCCTTCACTCGCCCTTGGACTCTGAGTGTGTCTCGGCAAGTAACTGTAACAAACATGCAGATTAAAGGTAAATAATGATAAGGTGAGGTGGCTGAATCGTTGGCACGCTGGACAAAATGTTTAGCGGCATTTCGCCTGTCTTTACGTTCTGAGTTCAAATTCCGCCGAGGTCGATTTTTCCTTTTATCCTTTCGGGGTTGATAAATTAAGTACCAGTGAAACACTGGGGTCGATTTAATCGATTAGTCTCTTCCCCCAAAAATTTCAAGTCGTGTACCTATAGTAGAAAGGATTATTGTTATGTACGATATTGTTACTTTGTTTTGTACGAGCTATTTCAGCTCTCACCAAAGGACAAATTGTGGACTATCCTTATGAAGTCCCATTATATATGAAGTCCCATTATATATGCCCCTCTGGCAAATAAAAGAAATCCTCCCCTTCCTC
>NC_068991.1:71393898-71395030 GCF_001194135.2 Octopus bimaculoides
ATATATATATATATATATATATATGCATATATAGATGTATATCTGTATGTGTATGTTCGTATGTGTATATATATATACACATATATACATATACATACACAGACATACACACACACACGAGCACTCAAAATACTTCAGCGAGTTAGCATTGAACCCTTTTAATGCTTACGCATGTAAGCAATTATACATGGCAATATATATGTATATATATGTGTGTTTGTGTATGTATATATATATATATATACATATATATATATATACAAATATATAAATGTATGTATGCATAGATAGATAGATAGATAGATAGATAGATAGATAGATAGATAGATAGATAGATAGATAGATAGATAGGAGAGAGAGTGATAGACAAACGGGGAGAAATCATAGATTACACAGAGCTTAAAAGTCCTCTTGTGCCCTTTCCTGACAGTTGAAATGCTATAATATACATACGTGTATATATACATACATACATACATACATACATACATACATACATACATTCATACTTACATACATACATACATATATATATATATATATATATATATATATATTTACACATATGTATGTATGAATGTATTTATATGTATATATGCAAAGCATAAACATCTTTTCTTACCTTTCTAACCTTAAACAAGATATTTTAGTACTGGTACGAAAAAAAACCCCGATAATGAATAAGTAAATGTGGTAGAGGTAGATATATACCCCTGCTGAGTCAAAGATAAAAGTTCCAATGAGAATTATAGAATTTGGTAAAAAAAACCTTCACTGATGTACCGTAAAGATTGTTGATAAACTTCTACTGCGTGGGAGGTAAAACTCTATTGAGTATCATGCAGTTGGACTATACATATATATATATGCATAGTAATAACTAAAGGTAAGATCCAAGGATCAAGGTGTAGGAAGTTAGTAACCTTCGAGCAGTCCGTAGAAGGTACAAAAAATACAACTTTCAAGAATAATAGTGGTTTTTGATGTAGAATGTTGTAAATATTGCCATATCGAAGTTCGATAAGCTGGAAAATAGATATTTTATAGCTAGCAGCTCCGGTTTGGTGTGTGTGCGAATAAAAATCCAACTTTAGGGAATGGAATGAATAACTACTGCTTAATTCCCTAAATT
>NC_068991.1:71395116-71396591 GCF_001194135.2 Octopus bimaculoides
ATATATATTATATTATATTTATATACTGAGGGTGATAAATTGAAAATTGATTTAATTAACATCAATTTAAAACCAGTGGCCTAGCATATATAAAAAATCTGAAAATTCAGAAAAATTTACGTAACTAAAAGAGTTAATGGCGAAATCTGGTCTACTATTAATTCTTTATTTTGTATATTTTCATTTGTCTTGCCCGCTTATGTTCTGATGTTTGCTGATTTTTTTCTGGAGAACATTCTTTTCTTTGTGGTTAGATCGTAGATGATCTTTTTCTAGCATATCGGATGTCCACTTAGTGGTCATCTCTTCTTATACGCATATTATATATATATATAATGGAGTTGCCTAGATCCAACACTCGTACGTAGGAAAAAAGGCAAATTTACAGATGCGTCGATAATAATTCAAAACCTACAAGACCTAGGAGGAGAGGGCCTTCCCCCAGACAATATCAAGACGATGCATGAAAGGGGAAGGACAGCCCTGCTGCCTCGTCCTAGCCTCACATCCAGGAAGCTTGACAAGCAAGAACAAGTACTTTATTCAGTCGTGAGTACGACGTACGACAAACGCTGTTAGCTGTCTGAGCTTGGGGTGAGGAGGGCTACTCGACCCTGTTAATACTCCATTACCGTTTAAAACAAAGCTCCGCCAAACCGATGGGCAGGGTTTGGCTCAGCTCCTAATGCAGCCCAGACTACACCCTCAGCCATACTCGGCCATAGTTACAAGACCCTCTCCGATATGTGGGTCTCACCAGTCCCTCGACATGCTCAGTGTGTTTAGCATAACCGTCTGCTTCCTAAATGCCCTGTCATCAATCTGGAGCGTACGTAATGCCAAGAGCTGAAAAAGCAGAGATCGAACTGGAAAGAAACGGAAAAGACACTCAGACGTCCAGAATCAAGAACTTTACCGAAATGTCGTCGACGGCCTGATTCGAAGGTAGTGAATGGTTTAAGTCAAGTGATTTCGCTACAATAAAATTTACCAGTAACCTTAATACACAACCTACCAAGGAACAATAAAGCAAATTGAGGAGCAATAGTTTCCTCGGTAAACAAACCAATTCAATCATGGCAGTGAGATCAATCAGAAATATTAATAAAGAAGAAAATATGTTAAACATAACCGGGGAACTTCTCTCATCAGTAACCAATCGGTTTATATATATTTTATCTTAACACAAACACAAACAACACACACATGCCTATGCATAAATATATATATATGTATGTATGTATATATATATATTATGATTGACCGTTGACTGAACACTATTCAATTTTTTTTTTTTCTCCGTGTTTTTCTCCTTGTCTCCGTATTCTTTCTGTTGAAGAGCGTAGCTCGAAACGTCAAAGACTTTCCGTATTCCCGAGCGTCATACTAATATATACTTTTGTTATTTACACCACCTGTCCTCGTCTGTTGTTATTATTTGTATATTCTCCCATATATATATATATATATATATA
>NC_068991.1:71397300-71398031 GCF_001194135.2 Octopus bimaculoides
ACACACACACACACACACACACACACACACACACACACACACACACACACACACACATGTAAAATAAGGCATAAACAACGGTCATTACATATTTTCCTTTATTGTAATAAACTTATTGAAGAAGTTTTGTCAACTTCGAACGAACGAGATGAAACAATCAACTCGCTGATAAAACTTCTTCAATAAGTTTTTAATTTGAATGTACCAAGCAAAGGATAACACTCTAAAATGATCGAAATTTTTGGACAATATAGATAAACGATGTAGTTTTGAGAAGTTCTCTCTTTAAAATGAACAGTTAAAGACAAAAAAAACCATGTTTCGGTTTTTTTAAATCTCTTCAGCAATACTATATAATATATATCATTTGGTGATGCCTATATTATCAGCGTTGTTTCCCGGATTCATCGGGTGTTTCGGAGCCTCCACAGTAAGGCACCATCAAACGAGCAACTCAGCCAAACCTAATCGAATACTAGCATGTATGCAGTTAACATTACTTCAGTTCCCTCTGCCCATTGCAGATCTGACACTTCATAATCCACGACCATTCTCAGGCAACCACTGCTGACCCAATAACTAGCATGAAGGCCTTCTGTTTTTCTATGTCGTAGTTTCTGCAGAGGGACTGGCTTGTGAGCCGTTTACATCTTACCTCAATGGGATCACACCTGGCTTGCCACCCATATACATACATGCATATATACATGTATATATATATATATATATAT
>NC_068991.1:71398731-71399271 GCF_001194135.2 Octopus bimaculoides
ATATATATATATATATAGTGTTCAGTATATCACGACGCATTCGTGGACACACCATGCATATTAAATGCGAAGAAACATCCTTTTTATAGCAGCAGATGGTCAAAGAAACTCTCTCGGCACATAAATCTTGCAGAAAGTCACACTATATGAAAGATTTTTGTCAAGACTAGAAAACAAAAAAAAACTATCAAAAGCAAACACAAAAAGAGAGAGAGAAAACATATGAAGAATACAAACAAACAAACGAATAAACAAAAGTGGTAAACAAGAAAAAAACACAAGAAATTTCATATTGCGATCCTAAATCATATTGAAATAACTTCCTTCTTCTGTAAAGTACCCTGGGGAAACTAGCAAATTGTTAATGGATGCCTGTGTTTCGTGGATGCTTAAGTTTAGGCGAGAATATATATTCTGTTTTCTTACGTTGGCGTATTATAATCCACACTGTACGCGCGCGAACACAACGCAATGATATATATATATAATGATTATACATATATGCATATATGTATGCACATATATATATATATATATATA
>NC_068991.1:71400202-71401171 GCF_001194135.2 Octopus bimaculoides
CGATGAATTAAGTACCAGTGAAACACTGGGGTCGATGTAATAGACTAATCCCCTCCCTCAAAATGGCTGCCCTTGTGGAAAAAATTGAAACCATTATTATTATTATTATTATTATTATTATTATTATTATTATTATTATTATTATTATTATATCATTATTATTATTATTATTATTATTTAGTTGCTGAGTCTGGAGCATGGGATGTAAGCCTTACGAGACCGGCAAGATTGATGCAGTTAATCACCATCACCATCACCACGATCATCATCATCATCATCATCATCGTCATCATCATCATCATCATCGTTCTAACGTCCACTTTTCCATACTTGCATGGGTTGGACGGAGCATATTGAGGCAGATTTTCCGTAGCTGAATGCCTTCCCTATCATCTACCTCTCCTGTCACCAAGTCAATGCTTCGTTTAAGCTGTTGCAGTTCAGCGCCAGACAAGGAAGTACACGAGCAGAAAAAGATTGAAAAAGAACTCTTAAAAATGTCTTTAGATTAAATTTTCTCAAAAATATAAGAAAACAGAAAGCGAAAAAGAGTGAAAGTGAGAGAAAAGGATATCTAGCATGAATGACAAAACGATAAAAGAAGTACAGAAAAAAGACCAAAAAATACCAGAAAGAATTGAAGAAGAATACAGCGGTTGGGAAGAGAAAGAAACAAAAAGGATTTTTTAAAATTAATATAGAAGAGATGGGAAAGAGAAATATTGAATTTCAACTTTATCTAAATTTTATGACGTCCTTTTAATTCATAATAAAGGCCATAACAAACGTCTGGTCAAAGATCTCCATTTACTCCCGTTTCTTCTTCTTCTTCTTCTTCTTCTTCTTCTTCTTCTTCTTCTTCTTCTTCTTCTTCTTCTTCTTCTTCTTCTTCTTCTTCTTCTTCTATAAATATTTTATTTATATTATTTGAATAGTAGGATACGTTATTTGAATTTATAAGACCTGAAG
>NC_068991.1:71402018-71402777 GCF_001194135.2 Octopus bimaculoides
TGTGTGTGTGTGTGTGTGTGTGTGTGTACTCAGTACACGAAATACAGAAATTGCTAATACAGAGAAACACTGAATATATTATCGGCTTCAAATTTGAGCGCAAACCAGAAAGTTCAGGGATAGAGGGATAAGTCGATTACGACGACTCAGTGCTCAGCTGTTACTTATTTTTATTGACCCCAAAAGAATAAAACGCAAAGTCGACCTCGGCGGAATTTGAACTCAGAACGTAAAGACGGAAAAAATACTGCTAAGCATTTCGCCCGGCATGTTAACGTTTCTGCCAGCTCACCGTCTTGAAATACTGCATTTCGATCGATTCCCTAACGATTCTGCTTCTCCAGAAGCATTAACACCGAACGTAGTATTGAAGAATACTTTTTAATAATGGTGTTATAGTGCCATTTTTCGGATCCTCGAAATAGTATACTTGAATGTATGTATGCATACATGCATGCATGCATGTATGTATGTATGTATGCATGTATGTATGTATGTATGCATGCATGTATGTATGAATGTATGTATGCACGTATGTAATGTATGTATATATATATATATATATATATACATGTGTGCGTGTGTATGTACATGCATATATATATATATATATATATATATATATATATATATACATATGCATGTATGTATAACCAAAGAATGTAATAAAGAAGTAAAAAGAGACCACATAGAATGTAATATATGTATATTTATGTATGTGTGTATAGGTACGTATATATATGCATATATATATATATA
>NC_068991.1:71403072-71406550 GCF_001194135.2 Octopus bimaculoides
CTGTAGTGTGTGTGTGTGTGCGTGTGTAAAGAGAAAAACAAATAGATAGATAGATAGATAGTTAGATAGATAGATAGATAGATAGATAGATAGATAGATAGATAGATAGATAGATAGATAGATCTTCATTCCTCCCCCCGCTCCCACCTTCCATTCAAGAGTGACTAGAAGAATATAATACTTATACGGAGACAAATGTCTTGAGACTCTTACTTTTTACTAATCCACCCGGATCGATTGTAGCACTGGCATGCAGGGCGATGGGTGTGGGTAGGAACTGAAAGTTGACTGAGTGTGTAAAAGTAGAAGGTGGGTGGAAGAAAGTGGAAATCGCATTGGTAGTGGTGGTGGTGGTGGTGACGATGGCGATGATGGTGGTGATTATAGGTGGTGGTGGTGGTGGTGGCGGCGGTGGAAACGAAGCGTGCACCGACACGAAGAAGAGGGAGATGGAAAAAGGAGAAAGCGATGGAGAACACCAGTGAATGCAACAGCAGGAGACTGTCAATCTATGTAAGAGCTAATTTTCAATATTCTTTGCAGCATTAGATAATCTACTTAAAACCAATTCCGAACTTCAATCGGCACCTGCCAAACATGTACTTTAAGAAGGAAATATTTTCTTTAATGCCAACTAAAATCACTAACTATGAAACAGAAAGCAAATACAAATATAATAAACGCAGCTACTATCCTTACCTAACAATATCATGTATGTGTTTGTGCGTGTATTTGTGTGGGTGTATACATATGTATGTAAACACATATACATATGTAATAAATACATATTTATGCGTATGTAACGTGTATGTGTATAAGTGTGTATGTGTGTATGCTTCTATGGTTAATAATTCATGCAACAAACAGCGTGTGATCAATATTTTGAATTGTACATTAAGGTATATTTTTTGTGAATATCACAAAGTTTTTAGACATCACTGTCTCTCACTCTTTCTGTCTCTCTCCCTATCCCCCTCTCTCTCTCTCTCTCTCTCTCTCTCTCTCTCTCTCTCTCTCTCTCTCTCTCTCTCTCTCTCTCTCTTTCTCACTCTCTTTCTCTCGGATTTACCCTCGAGATTTCTTCAGCTGAGAAACCACACTTACTTTCGTCTCTCCATGGAAAGAGATATATAGTTTATACTTATATATAGCTGCTAAATATGACTTCACAAAATCGCTCTGTCCGATTTGCATGAACAGCGCGTTTGCTTACGACGTAATGTATTTAATTATCGTTGCACTAAACACTAAACTCCATATTTTGAAGTATACACTACGTATTATGCACCCCAAAATCTTTTATCTCTTACTTGTTTCAGTCATTGGACTGCAGCCATGCTGAGGTACCGCCTTGAAGGAGTTAGTAAAAAAAAATTTACAGCACGGCTTATTCTTTAAAGTCTGGCACTTATCCTATCAGTCTTTTTTACCAATCCGCTAAGTTACGTAGACGTAAACATAGCAACACGTTGTTAAGCGATGGTTGGAGATGAACATACATACACATACACATACATACACAAACACATGCACACACATACATTTACACTACACACACACACACACACACACACACACACACACACACACACACACACACACATATATAGGATCTAGGGGAATTCGCCGTAAGGCATTTTGCCGTAGGACAATTGGCCGTAGGACTATTCGCCGTGAGACAATTCACCGTGCGGATATTTCGCTGCAAGGACATTTTGTAGTAAAGCATAAGAAGAGAAGGATAAAAAATAAAAATGAAAATAATGAAGGTCATACAGTTATTTAAAAAGTTAAGCTGAAAAACTAAAAAACGATAAAAATCATGTAAGTTCATTGCAATTGCACGCAAATGATGTTGGTTTTGATTTTGATCGTAGCCTCTGATAATGCTTAGTATGCGCTTATAAACATCTTTGTATTTTTTGTTGGTTTCTCCTCCTGTTGCATCGTTTACGTTCTTTTTAGAAAGAGATTCTTCATTTCTCAAGACATTGATAAGTTTCTGTAAATTTAAAAGAGTATTTGTAACAGATGCTTTCAGCGCATTATGGAAACCTTCTACTTCATTGATGGTCAGGAGTGACTGCGTGGTAAGTAGCTTGCTTACCAGCCACATGGTTCCCGGTTCGTTCCCACTGCGTGGCACCTTAGGCAAGTGTCTTCTACTATAGCCTCGGGCCGACCAAAGCCTTGTGAGTGGATTTGGTAGACAGAAACTGAAAGAAGCCCGTCGCATATATGTGTATATATGTATATATGTGTGTGTGTATATGTTTGTGTATCTGTGTTTGTCCCCCCACATCGCTTGACAACCGATGGTGGTGTGTTTACATCCCCGTAACTTAGCGGTTCGGCAAAAAGAGACCTATAGAATAAGTACTAGGCATCTAAAGAATAAGTCCTGGGGTCGATCTGCTCGACTAAAGGCGGTGCTCCAGCATGGCCGCAGTCAAATGACTGAAACAAGTAAAAGCGTAAAAGAGTAAAAGAGGGCATTCGCCAACTGATTTAGGGTTCTTTCATACGTATTCCAAAGACCTATAGGAAAAGTAGGGGGATCTCTGCGACTCCGAGCTCCCTTGCCTCTCTCCCCACCAATGGAATGCGTTTCAAAATATACCACAAATTCTTGTGGCAAGTCATCGTCGTCCACAAGCTCTATAAATGCATCGATGGTGTCTGGAGGCGGGATGAATGAAATACCACAAGGCACTTTACTTTTGCGTTAAAATCACAATCAATTTGATCTCGCACCTTAATCCTAATATCTGCCACCTTTCTGTAAACATTTTTACAGAAATGAAAAAAAAAAAAAAGAAAAAACAGCCTGTTACATTTACAGATGGAAAATTGTCAGAAAAACTTAGAAAACTAACTTGTTCAAAATCAATCATTAGATTTTCAGGTTTTAGGGACTCGATCGAATCTTTAACCTTTTGAAAAAGCCTGTTGTATGTGTCAAGAGTCTTATTCGGAAGGAAACCGTAAATTCGTGGGATGCATGCATATCCTATGTTGACATGTAGAGTATATAACTGATAATAAACTTCAGGACAAACCTTAAATGTTCCATCGTATGCCCAATTCTTATGTATTTCTAGATCGTACAGCCCGGCAGTCGTACCAAAAATCAACATTCTGTTTTCGTCTTCCACCCAACTATCGTAGAGTAAAAATCTTTCTCTGTTCTGTAGACACGACGTAAATTCTTGGATCCACTCGGATACTCCGGAAGGTGCTCGAAAAATAAGAGGCGTTACCTTAGTTCACTGGTAGTGAACAGCTGACACCGTAGTACATCTCCAGCGTTAGAAGCTGTGCAAAGGCAATAATAATAATAATAATAATAATGATGATGATGATGATAATATTCAAACGAACAAGAAGTTAGAAAATAATAGACTGGACATGTTGTTGTTCGCACTCCGTCGCTTACGACGTCGAGGGTTCCAGTTGATCCGATCAACGGAACAGCCTG
>NC_068991.1:71406607-71409681 GCF_001194135.2 Octopus bimaculoides
AGTTCTCGGGGATATTCAGCGTGACACAATGTGACAAGGCTGACCCTTTGAATTACAGGCACAACAGAAACAGGAAGTAAGAGTGAGAGAAAGTTGCGGTGAAAGAGTACAGCAGGGTTCGCCACCATCCCCTGCCGGAGCCTCGTGGAGCTTTTAGGTGTTTTCGCTCAATAAACACTCACAACGCCCGGTCTGGGAATCGAAACCGCGATCCTATAACCGCAAGTCCGCTGCCCTAACCACTGGGCCATTTCACCTCCACTAGACTGGACATAACAATTATAGATAAGGAAAAGCGAAGTTGCTTACTAATCGATCCATCATGCTCTTTTGGTTCCAGGATCGAAAAGAAAGAGGAAGAAAAACAAACAAAACAATGCAAACCCTTAAAATTTAAAATAGGAAGAATTTGGAGCATGCGAACAGTAAAGGTCTTGCCTATTAATAATTGGTGCGTTGGGAACAGTAAGCAAAGATATAGACAAATGGCTGAAGGAGATTGAAATAGATTGCCCTGTTGAGCTCCAGCAGAAAGTTTGTCCCTTGGAGATAGCAAGGATTATCAGGAGGGGTCTAAGTACTTGAAAGACTGCTGAAAACGTGTGGATACCTAAGGTTACAGGTAGTAACACGCTACTAACATTAATCCTATCAAGAATAAGACTGAACCTAAGCCAAACCAAAATGATAATAGTAATAATAATAATAATAATAATAATAATAATAATAATAATAATAATAATAATAATAATAATAATAATAATAATAAGAGCTGAGGAGACTGTTAAAGTCCAAGGCAACAATTATTTCTCTAGTAATTGGTACACTTGGCACAACACCCAAAATTCTACCTAAAAAATAATTTTTAAAAAAGGGCTAAAAGAGTTTGGAATTAAAATTCGCATTGTTGACCTGCAGAAAAGTACCATTCTATATTTTGCAAGAATCCCCCCAAAAGAGAGTCTTGAAATTTGAGGAGACTTGTTGTCACCAAACATCATGGTAAGTAGTAGTAGTAGTAGTAGTAGTAGTAGTAGTAGTAGTAGTAGTAGTAGTAGTAGTAGTAGTGGTGGTGGTGGTGGTGGTGATTTCTTTATTTTTTATATGGTTTCAAATTTTGGCACAAAGCCTGCAATTTTGAAGTGAGAAGTAATGAAGGAGGCCAACGACCTAGATACTTGTCATTATTTTATCGACCGTGGAAGGATTAAAAAACAACGTTGACCTTGACGGATTTGAACTCCGAACGTAAAGATCCTTAAGCAAATAGCGCAATTTCAAAACACTTGATTCCTAATATTGACACAAGACCTCATATTTGGTTGGTTGGGGGGTGGGGGGGAGTTCTAATTAATTATGAGGGGGTTTATAATTAATTATATTAATTTAGTCCTTGATTGGTAATTATTTTATTGTTTCTTGGGGACATAAAAGTGAAATTCCTCATGGCTGGAATTGGAAACTAGAACCAAATTTAATATGGTCTGAAGGATTCTACCAGAAAAAAGAAAAAGAAAAAGTGAAACAAATATATATATATATATATATACATACCACCACAGCACAATACCACCACAGCACAATACCACCAACAGCACTACTACCTATACCACCAGCACCAGTACTACTACGACGACTATCATTATCAACAATGTTACTCCTAATTACTACTACTACTAACTACTACTACTACTACTACTACTACTACTACTACTACTACTACTACTACTACTACTACTGCTACTGCTACTGCTGCTGCTGCTGCTACTGCTACTGCTGCTGCTACTGCTGCTGCTACTACAGCAACTACTACAGCAACTGCTGCCACTACTATGCTACTACTACTTCAGCTACTACTAACACCAATATCATTACTATCACTACCACCTACACTAGCATCACTGCTGCTACTACAACCCTAACAACTATTACTACCACTACCACTACTACCACCGCCACAACTAGCACCACCTCCTGCATCACTATCACCTACCCCTGCCCCACCTCATCCCACCAACCTCCCCTCTGGGTCTGACCTATATAAAATTCAACTTTACTCCCTAAGGTATCTACCAAGGCGGTGGGGGTGGGGGAGGAAGTACGTGTATGAATTAGTATGTGTGTGCGTGTGTGTACGTGTATGTGTGTGAAGTGTTTGTGCACATATCTGTATGTGCATGTGTGTGTATTGTGTACGTGTGGGGGTATTGCGTGTGTGTGTGTGTACGTGCGTGCGTGTGTGTGTACGTGCGTGCGTGTGTGTGCATGTGTGGGTGCTTTTGTGTACATGTGTGTGTGTGCATGCGTGTGAGTATTGTATGCGTGTGGGGGTATTGCGTGCGTGTGTGTTCGTGTGTGCGTGTGTTTGTGCACATGTGTGTGCATGTGTGTGGATATAGTGTGCTTGTGTAGGTATTGTGTGCGTTTGTGAATGTTTGTGCACATGTGTGTGTGCATGTGCATGTGTATTGTGTGTGTGTGTGGATATAGTGTGTGTGGGTATTGCGTGTGTGTGTGTGTGTGCGTACGTATGTGTGTGTACGTATGTGTGTGTGAGTGTTTATGCACATGTGTGTATGCATGTGTGTATATGTGTAGAAGCGCGTGCATGTGTGTTTCACTGTGGTTGTTATGTGTGTTTGTGTGGAGTGCGTGTGTGAGGGGAAGGAGGAACTCTATATGTGAATATGTGTTTGTGTGTGTGTGTGTTTCAGTGTGTGCATGCATTAATGCGTGTGCGAGTGGCTATATTGTTGCACCTTGCGGCGGTGGGAGCGGGGGAAGCGCAAAAACTTGCACGTGTGAATGTGTGTGTAATTGTATACGTTTTGCGTGCATATTAATGTATGTATGTGTATATCTATATTTATGTTTTGTGTGTATGAGTGTGCGCATGTGCGTATTGATATGTGTGTGAGTGTGTGTCCTGTATTAAGCTGTACACTCATCGATCTTCGTTAGACTATTACACTAAATATGTGTGCGGGTGCGAGCGCGTGTATATATATTCATGTGTGGTGGTGGTGGTGGTGGTGGTGGTGGTATTATCAGTTAGTACATCTGTGAAGAGAGAT
>NC_068991.1:71410872-71414804 GCF_001194135.2 Octopus bimaculoides
TATATATATATATATATATATATATATATATATATATATATTCATGTATAAATAAATAAATAATTGTGAAGAAAAAACTAGTTCTTAAAGGAAAAAGTAAAAGGAAATTTAGCGAGTGTAAAATTTATACAGATGTGTGAGAGAACCAAATTGAGCAAGTGTGTTAACTCGATAAAGTAAATTGAAATTATAAATGAAAACTCGACGAAAAAAAAACAAGAATGCTGTCGAAAAAATGATAGGGAAGGTCCCTGTTGCTCTGAGAAAAGAAATCAGGACACAAAAAATTGCCAAGTGATTATTTAAAAGTATTCAACATTTACCCACAATTCAGTTCTTTCATTTGAGGTATGGGCGTTGAAAACAAGATTTTACCACTTAAGCGCGGTCCACAACGCAATTTCAAGCAAAAGAGTTCTTTGCTTATATATGAAGGCTCGTATGCGAGGATAAACAACTTTATTTTAAGCATGAGTGGATTGGATTCTTTTAAAAATTTAATGAATCTGCTTACTTATTTTTCATACTTCTTTGAAAGAATGGATACGCTAGTAAAAGTATGATATGAATATGTTTTATTTGATCCGCTATCAGACTTGAAAACAGTTATCATTAGTGCAATAATCTAAAGCTTTTGAAAGGCAATTACAGTTTTTGGATAATTGTTTGGTGCAGTACAATGACAGATAGAGGATGAGAGTATATTAATGATTTAAGAAAATCTTTTTGAAATAAATTGATTGAAAGAGCAAGCAAAACGTTTTTAGTAAGAATAGCTAACTTTAATGAACGTTCTGCTGAAGTTACTGCCAGTTTTCGTCCGACTAAAGTGCACACTGAATTGCTAACCATCAGAACAGTTTCGATTTGTGCAAAATGTGCTGTGGAGAGATGTGTCACATAAATGGTGACTGTTGTCGCTGTCCAGGAAATGCAGCAGACGCCACAGCATTAGTGCTTGCCCGCACATCATGATGCACGATATAGCGACACCTATCAAGTAGTGATGCCCCCGCTCTGATCAACGCTCCGCGGAAGCCATATGTTCCGGATCTATTCCACGATGGAGAACAAATCCGGAATAGGAAATGAAAGCTGTCGTGAATAGATCTACTAGGAACTACATACATTTATGAGTCTCCGAAAGAGAAGCTTTCAGTGACGCAAGATCGGCAAGTGTAACTAGCAACGGGAATTCAATACTTAATCTTCGTTTTTTCACTCTCTTTTTCTCTCTCTTTCTCCTTTTCCTCCTCCTCCTCCTCCTCTCTCTCTCTCTTTCCCTCTCTTTCTCACACACATACACACGCAGAAATTGATAATCAATGCAAATAAAATTCGTATCACTCAGACAAAAATTTTAAAAAAAGGAATGCATACTTTGTATCCGAAATAAACGAAAAATTGAAAATGTGAAAAGACCGTCTCGCCAAAAATAGACAAACCAACATCCGACAAAAATGATTGCAATGTAAATAAAGGATCGAACGTTTCTTCTCAACAAAAATAAAATTGTAAATGGACTCGAAAAAAAATAAGTCTCTATTTTACGTACATATTTTACGGCCATAATTTATCCTTCAAAAACGAAAGTATGACAATATATTTGTGTACAATTAGAAAAGAAACAAGGCTGGTTTAAACGTAACGTTGGGTCCTAGAACAGTAGGTGACTTACGAATGCACACTCACAAAGCCAGAAAATATTAGAAATCGAACACTTAAAAATGAAAAACGAATTTCAAAAAACATCAATAACGAACAGAAACAATGGGGAAAAAAATGGTAATGTAAACTACAAAGAATAAACTTAACACGAAAAATGAAGTAAATAACGAAACAAAAATCTGCAACAGCTATGGAATACTGATCGACAAAAACCAAACCAGAACAACACAAGGAAAAAATATGAATTAAAAATAGTAAATTTGGGAAATATAAGAATAATAAACTCTCAAGATAGAAATAACGAATAAAACTACCGATAGGTGGAAATTTTCGCAGAATTAAGATCAATAGATTTTTGAGTATCTCGGAAGGATAATTTTGAAGATTAAAATAGCAAAGTCACTGGAAAAGTGAGAAACTAGCCATCGTATGTTTAAGAAGAATTGAAACGACCATCAATGTCACCAGGTTAAAGGAAATTATATAAGGTGTTCAGAAAGTCTCGCCGCAATGAATTTTTGTCATCCAAGATGTATTTCAAGACATATGTAGAAGAGTCAACTTATGTATTGAAAATGAAGGACGACACTTTAAACACCTCTTATAAGGTTTTTTTTAAAGTCTTGTAAAGTTTAATATATTCTTTTGTAGTCTTATACCGTCCTATAAATATTTATAGTGCAATAAAAAATACTTACTGCGGAGAGACTTTTTGAACACCCTAGCACAGGAAAATGGATATATTCAGAGAGGAATATCACAGTCGAAGTAAACAACATAAAAAACAAACACATAGTAAATAGATAAAAAAAAATATAAATATAAAATTCCTTAATCCGTAAAAAAGAAACAAATACTAAAACAGTTCTGTATTTAAGAGATGAGGATTTTTTTTACTTATTTCGGCCATTGAACTACGACCATTCTGAGGCACCGTCTTCAAGGGTTTAGCCAAACAAATCGACTCGAGTACTTTTTTTCTGTTTTTGGTCTAGTACTTATCCTACCGGTAACTTTTGCCGAACCGCTATGTCACGGGAACGTAAACAAACCAACGCAAGTTTTCAAGTAGTGGGGTTACAAACACAACCACAAAGACACACACACGATGGATAGACAGACAGACAGAAAGACAGACAGACAGACAGACAGACAGATAGATAGATAGATAGATAGATAGATATCTTTTTATTATAGCCACACAGGGCTAAATACAGAAAATGGACAAATTACAATGTAGAGCTTGTCTTTGGCGGGGAAAGGGGGGGGATAATTTCGATCAAAAGGGATCGCGGAAAAAATGGGGGGGATTTCGATCAAAAGGGATCGCGGGGGGGAAAAAAGATAGATAGATAGATAGATAGATAGATAGATAGATAGATAGATAGATAGATAGATAGATAGATAGATAGATAGATAGATAGATAGATAGATACATAGATAGATTATTAGAGAGAGAGAGAGAGAGAGAGAGAGAGAGAGAGAGAGAGAGAGACAGAGAGAGAGAGAGAGCGGGAGATATGTAGATGGATGAATAGCTCGACACACTGCTTAAAGGCAGTTCAGCAGATTTACACTGAACGTAGAAACAACTTAAAAATAGATGAGGTTGAAGTATGGAATGATGTTGGGAAGAAGACTCGAGATCTGGTTTGTGTAATGTGCTGAAGAGTAGCAGCATCTGACAGGTGCTGCAACTCCGGATCATTGCAGACGTTGGAACAGAATGGGCCCAAAGGTGGTTCCACACTTCTCAAAACCTTGTGACACTCCAACCAGAACTCCTCTGTTGGATGCAGTTTAAATTCCTACCCAGGATTCAACATCATTCGACAACACAAAGATACAATTGCTAAAGAAGTGAAGAGTATAGCTTTGTACTTCAGCTTCACTGGCTATCGTCTTGCTTCCCAACCACGTAGTTCCGGGTTCAGTCCTATTGCGGGGGCACATTGGGCAAATGTCTTCTACTATAGCCTCGGGCCGACCAAAGTCTTGTGAGTGGATTTGGTAGACGGAAACTGAAAGAAACCCGTCGTATGTATGTGTGTGTGTGCGTGTGTGCGTGTGTGTGTGTACGTGTGTGAGTGTGTCTGACTGTCTGTCTGTCTGCGTCAGTGTGTGTGTGTGTGTGTTATTGTACCTGTATTTGTCTCCCGCCGCTGTTTGACAACCGGTGTTGGTGTGGTCACGTCCTCGCAACCTCGTTCGACAAAAGAGACCGATAGAATAAGTATCTGGCTTTAAAATAAAAGATAATTACT
>NC_068991.1:71415451-71417188 GCF_001194135.2 Octopus bimaculoides
ATATATATATATATATATATATACGTACACAGCGTCATTTATATACGTATATATATGTGTATGCGTGTGCATGTATGTGTGTGTGTGTGTGTGTGTGCATTCAAAGCTGTTATTAATTTAAATTCTATTGCAATTTTTATCCATTCCTTCTGAAGTAACCAAACCGCGGCCCATCAAAATATTGCTACGTCTCACCTTAAGAAACGCAGGCTTAAACCATACACAATACGAACTATAGGAAGAAAAGAAAAGGTTTCAGCTTACCAAAGAAATAAAGCCAGATCTAAACGTATTTTACGCCATTGCTTCGAAGTATGAAAACAAGGCTTCATTCATCATACCTCTGATTCATAACGGCAAGTTTCTATTATCAGAAATGGAACAGATCTTACGCAAGAAATCCAGTTCGGTTTACAATGACCTTAGCGATATTGATCCATGGATAAATTATATAACTCGGAAGGCATTCATTATATATATCGGGGTCTGTAGAGGAGACATTAAAGAGGTTAACATTAATAAGGTTATCAACCTAATCAGAATTCTTGCTATTTGAACCGTTTAAAGAAATGTTGCCGTCAATTAGTAACACCTCTGCAAATATTCTGGCATTATGCCGAAAGATGTGTCTCGATAATGCTTTTCTCTAAGCATTATACAAATCTGAAGAAAAACTAAATATCTCTTCACGGACAATTTAAGACGGTATTCCTTCTGAATTATATTAAATAATGCTATCAAAATTAACCGAATACCTCGGAAATTAGAACTCCATGTCTTTAATATATATCAAGGATTTTTGTATTGACAGAGAGTGCCTAAACCAATTCTCTCTCGAGAGAGAGAGAGAGAGAGAGAGAGAGAGAATTTATCTACATAATACATAGCCATACAAATATAACGAACTGCTGATGACAATATGCCTGAACTTCAATAAGTCTTTGACCGGCTAAATCATATATTTTGTTTGTTTGCGTAATTATAGATATATGTGTGTGTGTGTGTGTATATATATACTTTATTTCAAAGCAGCAGAAATATAAGAAAAAACTGTTACTCGGAGTTTCATTTTCCCGTTCATCGGACGTCATTTCTCTCCCATTTCTAACAAAACTGTCCGATGAACGGGAACGTGAAACTCCGAGTAACAGTTTTTTGTTATATTTCTGCTGCTTTTAAATAAAGCATATTACTCTACTTCTGGTAATTGAGTACTCTTTTTTCCACCTTGTTGCACATTTATGTACTTACTCCGATATATATATATATATATATATACATGTGTGTGTGTGTGTGTGTGTGTGTGTGTGTGTGTGTGTGTGTGTGTGTGTGTGTGTGTGTGTGTGTGTGTGTGTGTGTGTGTGTGTGTATTCTTTTTTATTCATTTACATGTTTAAGTCATTTCACTGCGACCGTGCTGGAGCACCGCCTTATAGGATTTTAATCGAAGAACTCTACCCCCTGTCCTAATTCTATCGCTCTCTTGTGCCGAACCGCCAGGTAACGGCGACGTAAACACACCAGCATTACCAAATCCACTCACAAGGATTTTGTCGGGCCGTGGCTGTAGTAGAAGGCACTTGCGCAAGGTGTCATTCAGTGGGACTGAACACGGAACCATGTGGTTGGGAATCAAGCTTTACGCCTATATGATATACATAATATATATATGTATGTACATATTTATATACACACACACATACACATATACACATACACACATACATATATATACAT
>NC_068991.1:71419290-71420672 GCF_001194135.2 Octopus bimaculoides
TATATACACATACATATACATAACAGTTAAGGAAACGTACCTACACATAAGAAACACACACACACACACACACTGCCTTTCTACTTTTTCTTCCCTTTCCGGACAGATATATTATATATTTTTTCACTCCTTAGCTGCCTTACACCAAAGCCTTTCCCTATTTCATATCAGCCTCCAGGAAGTTGGATAATCTACATTCTTCTTCTTCTTCTTCTTCTTCTTCTTCTTCTTCTTCTTCTTCTTCTTCTTCTTCTTCTTCTCCTCCTTCTCCTTCTTCTTCTTCTTCTTCTTCTTCTTCTTCTTCTTCTAATACTACTTTCGGTTTCACTCTCTCCTTCCTCCTCTGTCTTCGTTCTCCTTTTCTTCTTCTACCGCTTCTTTCTTCTTCTTCTTCTTCTTCTTCTTCTTCTTCTTCTTCTTCTTTTCTTTTACGTCTATATCTTCGTTTTCTTCTCCTTTTCCACCATCTTCACCTTCACCCTCATCCTCTTCTCCTTCTTTTTTTCCTTCTTCTCTCCTCATCCTCCTTCTTCCTTCACCTCTTTCTCCCCTTTCTTCTCCCTCCTTTTTCTTCTTCGTTTCCTTCTACTTTTCGTTCTTGTTTTTCTTCGTTGTCTCTATCATATTCTTTCTTTTTTCCTTCTTTTCCATCACCTCCCTTTCTTCTTCTTCTTCTGCTTCTCATTCTTCTTCTTCTTCTTCTTCTTCTTCTTTTTCTTCTTCTTCTTAATCTTCTCCTTCTTCTTCCTCTTCTTCTTTCTATTCTTCTCCTTCTTCTTCTTCTCCTCCTCCTCCTCCTCCTTCACCTTCACCTCTTCCTCATCTTTCCTTCTCGCCGTCTTTCTTTTTTTTCCTCCTTTTTCTTCGTTTTTGTTCTTGTTTTTCTCCCTCATCCTTCTTCTTCTTCTCCTCATCCTCTACCTCCTCCACCACCTCCACCTTCTTCCTCGTCTCCTCCTCTGCCTCTCCTCCTCTGCCTCTCCTCCTCTGCCTCTCCTCCTCCTCCTTCCTGCTTCTTCTCTCTCTTTTTTTTTACTCTAACTTCAATTTATTTAGATTTTTTTCCATTTCTCATCGACCACCACCACCATCATCATAATCCCCAATAACATCACCATCAACAACAACAACAACAACAATACCACCCCCCGCCATCCCCGCCATCACCACCATCGCTACCAAACATTATCACTCCTACCACCATTCCCCTTTATTACTGCTGTCCAGCCTCACACTTCACTCTCCCTCACTCCCTCCCTCCCTCTTCACCCTCTCCCACTTTCTCGTTCGCATTCCAGCCCCCCTATCACCGACCCCTACAAAGATTAGTGACGTCATCGCTAATGTAAATTAGGTCTGCAGTGCGCTCTGCTGTAACGACT
>NC_068991.1:71421000-71422631 GCF_001194135.2 Octopus bimaculoides
TGGTGTTGATGATGATGATGGTGGCCGCGGTGGTGGTGGTGCTGGTGGTGGTGGTAGTAGTGGTTAGAATGAGCAGAAGGCGGGAGGAGAGAGATGTGGTGCGGTGGGGAGGAAGATGCTGACGACGTCAGCCGAACGGAAGTGGAGTGCTATCAGCAGAGAAGTTGAGCCGTTTTAATGGGGGATGGAACACTGGCAGACGACATTGAAACAAGAGGAGAAAGTGGTGGTGGTGGTGGTGGCGATGGAGGCTGAGATAGGGGGGAAGATGTGACACAGACAGACAGAGAGAGATAGAGACAGACAGACAGAAAGAGGAGAGTGAGAGAAGCAGAGAGAAGGAGTAGTAGTTGGAGGAAAACAAATATATTTGTTACAATAGCGGACCTTGGATCTTTCTCACACGCACACACACACACATCCTGTCACTGTTCTTCTTTCGCTAATCACAATACTTTTCTCTATCTACCTATCTGTTTACCTATCTACCTGCTGTCTTCCAATCCATTTACATAACTACCTACCTGACTACCTACCTTCCTACGTATCTATCTACTTTTCAATTCATCTATCCATGTATCTATCGATCTATCTTTTGAATTCATCAATCTATGTATCTATTTTTCTATCTACCTATATATCTATCAATTTATCTATATATCTATCTATCTATTTGTCAGTCTTTTTATTTATATATTATTCTACCTACCTATTTACCTATAAGTCAGTCTATCTATCTATCTATCTATCTATATATATATATATATATCTATCTATCTATCTATCTATCTATCTATCTATCTGCCTGTCAGTCAGTCTGCCTGTCTGTGTATCTATATCTATCTGTCGATGTCTCTTTATATCTATCGATCTTTTATGGCGGTGAGCTGGCAGAATCGTTAGAACGCCGTGCGAAATGCTTAGTGGTATTTCGTCTGCCGTTACGTTCTGAGTTCAAATTCCGCCGAGGTCGACTTAGCCTTTCATCCTTTCGGGGTCGATCAAATAAGTGCCAGTTACGCACTGGGGTCGATGTAATCAACTTAATCTGTTTGTCTGTCCTTGTTTGTCCCTTCTGTGTTTAGCCCCCTGTGGGCAATAAAGAAATATATTTCGCTATCGATCTACCTTTTGAATTCATCCAACTATGTATCTATTTTTCTATTTAGCTATCTATCTATCTATCTATCTATCTATCTATCTGCTTGTCGGTCAGTCTGCCTGTCTGTGTATCTATATCTATCTGTCGACCTCTCTATACATCTATCGATCTATAGGTCAATGTTTCTATCATTCTCTCTAGCTTCTGATCCTTCTCCTTATCAATCCATTTTTCAACCTGCCACTGTTTTCTCTCTCACTCTCCCTTTCTCTCTCTCTTTCTGTCCCTCTATCTATCTTTTCCTCTCTCTCAATCAATCTCTGTTTTTCCCTCTCTTCCTCTCTCCCTATCTCTGTCTTTCCCTTTCTCCCTCTCTCTCTACATATCTATCTATTTATGTACCTACCTACCTACCTACCTACCTACCTACCTACCTACCTGCCTGCCTGCCTACCTACCTATCTATCTATCTATCTATAACGCTACCACCTTTACCTACATTAAAACCACCACAATATATTATATATAT
>NC_068991.1:71427331-71427973 GCF_001194135.2 Octopus bimaculoides
CTCTCTCTCTCTCTCTCTCTCTCTCTCTCTCTCTCTCTCTCTCTCTCTCTCTCTCTCTCTCTCTCTCTCCGGCCTCTGGCAAATAGGATGCGTAGCCCGAGAGCGAAACCGAGGTTACAGCATTCACCAAACAAACATCTCACCATCTTCACAAAACCATTCGATTCAACCAGCTAACTTTCAAGATCAAGCACTAACACACTCCAACAAACCAATCAGATCGACTAATAGTCCTCTCCTACACTCCAAAACAAAAGAAAACTATTATTTACAGGGACATTAAATATCTGCAAATTTTTTTTTATCACGGTCTGACGAATCGTAAAAATAAAAGTGACAACAATCGGCCTTAATTGAACTTTTCAGTATCTGAACTCAATACTTTATTGCACTCTCTATATCGAGTTATCTGATTTTCGTGGGAAGAACCATTTTAACGATGCGTACTGCCTTAATTCTTCGAAACGCCGGAGTTTTAATGGTGGCAGCTGATGAAGGGGATGTTTCAATGTGGCCTGCTTGTTTGTTGCACCTTGTTTACCATTTTTGTCCTTGTTCCTTTGCCACGTCATGTACCCAGTTATGTATCTATATGTACATGTGGATGAACGTATATACATACATGTACATATATGTGCATAT
>NC_068991.1:71427995-71430369 GCF_001194135.2 Octopus bimaculoides
CATTTGACTGCGGCCATACTGGAACACCGCCTTTTGTCGGGCAAATCGACCCCAGGACTTATTCTTTGTAAGAATAGTACTTATTCTATCGGTCTCTTTTACCGAACCGCTAAGTTACGGGGATGTAAACACACCAGCATCTGTTGTCAAGCGATGTTGGGGGGACAAACACAGACACACAGACATACACACACACAAATATATATATATATACATATATACGACGGGCTTTTTTCAGTTTCCGTGTACCAAATCCACTCACAAGGCTTTGGTCGGCCCGAGGCTATAGTAGAAGACACTTGCCCAAGGTGCCACGCAGTAGGACTGAACTCGGAACCATGTGGTTGGTAAGCAAGCTACTTACCACACAGCCACTCCTACGCCTACATAAAAATATATTTTATTCAGTTATTTGTCGATGAAATATAATCAAAATGTAGAATTTAGTTGAAAGAAGTAATCTATACAAGAAAGTCCAGTGATAAGAAATGTAGAAATAACAGCTAAGTGGTGGTTTTCAGTCATGTGGCATAGAGAAATAGACAGGTATAGCAATGACGTGAATGCCTCAGAGTCTAGCCGACTAAGAAGAAAGGAGCAGGGCAAGCAAGCTGTTTTTATTAATGGAACGCTAGACATTCTAGAAACTTCCTAGAGAAACGCGAAGCTTCTTGAATAATTAAGAATTACTTCTCATGACGTAGATGTTTCGAGAAGCTTATTAAAGGGAGATTACTTTATAATACTTTCTGCAAGATATATCATTCAACTATTTTAGCTACGAACCACAAACTACTACACACACCCTTGGCAGAATTAACGTTACGCAATAATGAAAATAGCAAATGTATCCATCATAAAATGTCAAATTATAGAAACAATATCACAGTTCAAATGTAATAAATGTTTGTTAAATTTTGGGGCCAATACACATGTCTACCGCTTTTGGTAGTCTGAGTTTGTGAAGTTGTGTGTAAGGGATGCGTTTGTAATGCTTTCTGTGTGTTGTCTGTAGTGGGGTTGGAAATAGTGGTGGTGGTGGTTGTGGTGGTGATGGTGGTGGTGGTGGTCTGGTGGTGGTGGAGAAATGGGAGGAGGAGGAATGAGAGGAGGAGGAATGAGAGGAGGAGGAATTGGAGGAGGAGGAATGAGAGGAGGACCGGGCGGAGCGTTGTATTCTTGAACAAGGACTGGTGACCCGTTGGGAGTGGGAAATGTTTTGTAATCGCGTCATTCATACTCTATGGAGACCGGGTTAAACACCTTAGTCCTAGGGTTCATGACGGACCTGGGTCATGCAATGGAGGTTGAAGTGCACCAAATTTGTCATTTGAATGACCAATTTTAGATACTATTCCATTTTACTCACAAGGTATTGGAATCTTATATGTACACCATTCTGCCTAAATAATGGATCTACAGATACAATATCCCTGCATATCTCACGTCTATTTTCATTCCTCCACTTCACTCTCTATTTCGTATCTTATCTAGAATAACTATTGCTTAACCATTTTCTCACATAATCTCCGATGAAGGGATATATAAAATATCCCGGAAACAGCTGTAAGACCTATTTATAAATGTTCTAAAATCTTTCTCAACCTTGGATTTTTATCTCATTCTGAAAAGTTGATATGTTACACACATATATATATATATATATATATATATATAACATATGGTATAATTATAAACAAGACAAATTATAACCTTTTCTCCGTAGACTGAAAAAAAATGATGAACAACCTTAATCGATTTTCGAACCTTATTGGTTTCTCATCAGAGGCATCCACAACATTCTGACAAGCTCCCAAAAAGTAAGTAGCAAAATTGTTTATATACTCAACAAATGCAGCAGTTACTCTATGAAGGAGTCGCTAATTTGCATATCGAAAGTGTTTAATACTCTATAAATACCAGCGGCCTGTCAACGATCTTAATCCGCACAGTATCAAGGTATGATATAATAAATATGTAACATATGGTATATATATAAAGAATAATAAGTTTTGAATGGTACAACAATTCACTATAATACAAAAAATGGACTATATACCTGTTGTAATTTAGTTATCCGTAGTTCGATGATATTTTCGGAATACAATTCCTTCTTCAGATATTCTTAGATGGAGTCGCTGCTATAATCGGTTTTCCAACGGCTTTTCTTTTTTCGGAAGCTTCCAACTATAGCAGAGACTCCATCTAAGAATATCTGAAGAAGGAATTTTATTCCGAAATATCATCGGACTATGGATAACTAAATTACAACAGGTATATAGTCCATTTTTTGTATTATAGTGCATTGTTGTACCATTCAAAACATTTTATTCTTTACAAACAATACACAATGCTTCAAGCGAACTACAATACT
>NC_068991.1:71430479-71432048 GCF_001194135.2 Octopus bimaculoides
TATATATATATATATATATATATATATATATATATATATATGTACGTATGTATGTATATGCGTTCTCGAGAATAAGATAATGATGCCAGTAGTTCAAGCTATGTCTGTGCGTGATGCTTTTTAAAGTGAGGAGAGGCCTTGCACACAACCAATCCTGTTCTCTGAAGGACGATGGCAGACTATGTACGAAAGAAGATCTAGTCAACATCACTGGCTGTCGTTGTGTCGCAGAATTTTATATCCGGGTTTTTCCTCCCCTAGAGTCATGTTCTAACAAGGATTAGCGGTTGCTCACTCCCAGTAATGTGGCACACCATGCCTACATTCTCATTTTCATGGTTATCTGCAGACTGACCCTTTTATGTTGAAAACGTTTCAATCCCCTGCACAGCCACGGTAATTTCTGCACCAAAGTCACCGGTTTGTTGGTGAATGCTACAGGAACTACCGCTGTCCATGAGAAATAGCTGGACCAAGACTGTGCACACAGTATTGCATGGCCGTCGACTTTTACGATTTCTGCCACCATAGATACGCTTCATTTTTCGTCCTGTAGGTTGTCCACTCACCCTCCTCACTAAGCAGGCTTAGTGGGGTTTTCATTTTACATACACACATACATAGATGCATGCATACGTACATATATATATATGAATTTTTTTTTCTTATCTTTTTAACTGTATTGTACTTCTTGATGTGATGTCTTTTCCCCTTCAGCGACCATCTTAAGGTTGTAAATTCCAATTTGGTAAAACCATGTTTTCTAAGTAAATATATCAGGCAACCTTCGTTTGCAATAACAAAAAAAAAACTTGGAATCTTCGCCAAACTATATTCTTCTCGCACTAAAAAAATAAATAAATAACAAATGGTATACACCAAAAACGGATCCATTCACACTAATTGGGCAAAAACAAAACAAATCTAATAATGTTATGAAGCATCATAAATGAAGAAGTAAGTTGTAAGGGAGTAGTCTTCATGAACCGGTTTCGATTCCCCATTAAAAAGCAATTCAATTCACTTACGCAGTTAATGTTCTTGAGAAAGGCATGAACATCAAACAATCATATTCTCCTCCCTCCAATAAAGTTCTTGTCCTGTGTGTTAGAAAAAAAATCAATATTTTAAACGAAACATAATCCATATAAAAAGGATATTTAGAAGAAAAAACTAAAATAGCGATATACCCAGTCTTTGAGGAAGAAGCAATATAGGTATGAATATCTTGTGGCGAATCGCCATATCCTATGAACAGTTGATTTAATGGATATAAAATACAGGGAGATAATGTTGATTTTACATATGTGAACTAGTTTATAAAGATGTTCTCAGAAAGACACAGTATGTAGTCTATTTTGTAAATGGCTTTTTAATAGGCAAATATGTTTTAATGCTATAACTCACACTTCGCTATTATATGTCGTTATATATATGTACACAGATGTGAGTATATGTATGTCTGTTAGTGTGTATGCGTATGCGAATGTGCGAGCTTGTCAATGTATATGTACACATACATATACGTGTGTACATGTGTGAATATATATATATATATATATATATATA
>NC_068991.1:71432124-71432985 GCF_001194135.2 Octopus bimaculoides
TATATTATACATATGTATATATACATATATATATTGTACATATGTATAACGTCTTTATGTTTTTTAAACTAAATATATACATTTATAGTCATTAATATATGTTTAACATAAACGATTACATACATGTGTGCATGTGTGTGTACGAATGTATATATATCCATACATACGTACATACAAGCATATCCATTCATAAATATGTTAATTTATATATCTATACATCCATACTACACATGCACACACAAACGTACATATATATATACACAAATGCATACATACTTTTACACACATACGCAAATCTCTTAATCTATAGATACATGCGTAAGCTTATGTGAAGAAATCTGCACACGTTCATACACATAACTAAGAAAACACATAATGATGAAAACAGACCAGAAAAAATATGCGAATAAAAATAACTTATATACCAACATGACTACATGCATATATTCATGTGTACATAACTAGATGGTTGTACAGATACATGTATACATACATATTTGTGTGTAAATATGTATGTGCGTGTGTGTATTTTATCATATTATATTATATTATATTTATAAATGCATAAATATATAAATATACACCAACAAGAATATATTCAAGTTTACGTAACAACGTAAATGTACAGATACATTTATGTACACATACTCACGTCTGCATGTACATACTTGTACATATATGTGAATATATAGATGTATATATATTCAGGTTTACATATCTATGTACATGCTTACCCACACATATGCACTCATCCATACGTTTATGGATGTATGGATGCATATGTGTGTATGTGGGGGGAGTGCGTGTATGCACGTGTATATATATATATATATATATATATATATATATATATATATATAT
>NC_068991.1:71433840-71435508 GCF_001194135.2 Octopus bimaculoides
TATATATATATATATTTATATATATATATGTATGTATATACACGCATGCTTACATACATAATGCATACACAGATGTACATACACATGCACGCATACCTACATAAATACATGCATACAAACAAACATACATACGTTTACATGTCCCTTTGTCGCACACTTGTAAATGATGGTAACAGAGAGAACAACAACCTAGTGAACTCCTTGGGATATACGCACTTCTGGATTACCTCCCATGCAAGCCCTTAATTATTGGACCAGCGTACCTCAACGATGAACTAAGTACCACAAAAAGGTTATGAATGGGTACATTTGACAAACCTGCGTGGGACAGCCAATTTGGCTCCAGATCGAGCAATTATTGCTTTCAAATTCTGACACAAGGCCAGCAAGTTCGGGGTGGTTGGGTTAATCGACTACATCGACCCCAGTTTTCAGCTAATACTTATTTTATCGACCCTGAAAAGATGAAAGGTAAAATCGGCTCTCGAGAAAATTTGAACTCAGGATGTGAAGATGGACGAAATGCCAGCATGCTAATAATTCTGCCAGTTCTCCTCCTTATTTCGATCGAGTAATTTTTGGTTTCAAATTTTGGCACAAGGCTAACAATTTTGGAGAAAGGGCTAAGTTGATTACATTAACACCAGTATTTAATCGATACTTATTTTATCGACCCTTTCTGAGTTCAAATTTGGCCTCGGCAGAATTTGAACGCAAAACGTAAAGACGAACAAAATACCGCTAAGCAGCGGCTTCTACAATATATCTACGTTAAGTAAGGTTTACAGTATGCTATTTTGAACTAATACTATTTCTGTCATCAATACCGAATTTTTACACATCCTGTCAGCTATTTGAGACACCAGTGATTTGCTAATCAATGTTTTCAATATCGTACAAACTAAATTTGTCTTAGCATACAGTTGCTAATGGATACTTGCCACTGAAAACGGTCAAGAAAGCAGAAATCGAAATTCCACCGCCGCTGCTGCACGCCTTTTTCTGTTATCGATATGCTTTTATACTTTTTAACGCTATACATCTACGCGAGATGTTTTCTCGAGCAAATACTGCAGGTCGGTAGCTTTCTCCAATATATCCACGTTAAGTAAAATATACAGAACGCTTTTTTGACCTAGTACTGCTTCCGTCGTTGATACCAAATCTTTACAAGCAGAGCATGTTTCCAATAATATTGGTAATCACAGCAGACCAAATTTATAAACTATGACATATCTTTCCTCCTGTGACTAATTAACAAATCACATTTTCAGAAAAACATCACTATCGGCTGTGGTATTCGATGCTAAACTATAGAATTCTTCAAAAGAAAACTTAAGGAAAAATATCTCTGAAGTGCCGGAAGCTGTTAGAATAATGTATGCCAGAATGTGTGTTTGTGTGTGTGTGTGTGTGTGAACGTATATTTTCTGCTGCTGGTTGTATTTCATATCTTATTCACAGTGTTTGATATCTTCACTCCACCCCGCCCCGTCATCCACCTCACCGATTCCGAAGCAAATTGATTATGTAAGAAATTAAAAATTTCTCATATAAAAATCTTCGTGATGTGAACAAAGAAAATCAGAAGTAGACATGAGTAAGGAGAAGATTCCACGCGTTGCGGGGGTGGGGAAGAGATGTCTTAAGAAGTAAGGCCTTAGTGGT
>NC_068991.1:71436399-71438977 GCF_001194135.2 Octopus bimaculoides
TAATTCTAAAATTAAAAACTGCACATCGATAATAACTGAAGCAGTAAATCTAAATCCTTATTTTGCGAGCAGGGTTCAATCTAAACATTGTACAGGCTAGCAGTAGTAAGTTTGATGACCGTCGTCCTCTTCTTCGAGATTAATTCTCCTCTATCATCAAAAGTCGTTATACAAAACCTTATCAATATAGTTTTGTTTTATTATGTTTCAGGGATAAGGCGGCGAGCTGGCAGAAACGTTAGCACGCCGGATTCATTTACGTCGATTGGGACAGTCATATCAAAGAGGAGGCATGATTTTTGTCTGAAGTCTTTCAATATAATGGACCTTCCCTCCTGTCCATCCGATGTTTAAAAAATCAAAATACATTTTGATAATCAAATATTATTAGGAATTGTATTAAAAATACAGTTAAAATATTTTGTGTATGGCATAAGTATTACCAAGTTACTGCAGATTAATTTTAACAGCAAAACCTTATCTGGACCCCGGTTGCGAACCGCTGGTATACACCCTTCCCTGTTCAAAATTAGTGGCCTTATTCTTTATCAGAAAGTTATGTCGCTCAATGTGTTTTTTTTAAATCCCGTTGAGGTCAACTTTGCCTTTCATACTACCAGGGTCGGTAAAATAAAGTACTTGTCAAGTACTCTGGGTCGATGTAACTAACTAACCTCTTCTTCTTCTTCCTTCCTCTCCTCCTTCTTCCCCTCCACCTCCTTCCCCTCCTCCTTCCCCACCCCCTGCTCCTAAAACTGCTGGTCTTGTGACAAGATTTGTAGCTGCTACTACTACTATTACTACAGTCAATTCGCCAAATTTCTGAGTCTGTGAAAGATTCCTGTCAGTAATATCTGTTAATTTCTTCCTGTGTTTTCTTTAACTGTACTAAAGGTGAAAATAAAAGTGGAACCGTAAAGATAATTTCCTTGTGTCAGAACGTGAAGAAGTAAGAATTGTCCACTGATTCAACCAATCAACTTAGTTTATGGTCTTTGCCAACCTATTTTATGATTCTTAAATCTTGGTAGTCTAAGAATCGTAAAGTATATATATAAAAAAAAAAAACAGTAATGAAAAAAAAACATCAATCTTATAAATTTGGAATTATTCCAACGATTTCGCTATAGGCATATTTATTGAACACAATTCGACTAACCTAGAATTGTTGTCATTAGTAAAACCAAAGTAAAGACGTCCAAGACTAGTTGGAACCATTTTAATATTCGCAGCCACACTCTTAACAAATGATGGATGTCATTCAAAATTTACCGTTATTACTTATTACAATACTACCAGTCGCTGAGAGTATTTAAAATCCATCATTTTAGACAGCTGGGTCGTTTAGTAGCAACTAACTCACCGTCGATATTTTCTTAATTTCTCTGATATAGTTTAAAATTTAGCACTAACAATTAAGACTTCCTGAATTTTGAAATTTACAATCATTTTAAGATTCAGTGACCTCGTTTTGAGCCCCCAGCCGCCATTTACAATTTTCACTCAGCTAATATAACCGACAATTCGAAAGCACACAACTAAATTCGTCATCTTTCCCAGTTTTATGAGTTATCTCGTGGATTTCGTTATTCCCAAGAGTAAGATATTTTAAGAGGCCTGTGTGGGCTCTAAAAAATCTACAGCTTATTTTTGTTTTAATCTTTTTTACTGCTGTTCTGGAATGGCAGTTTATTTGAACGAGGTTTAACTCATTTACTTTCTATTCATCACGATGACTATAGCTGACCAAGAGGTTCAACGAGAAGGATAACATGGACAGTGGCATTAATTGGAGAGCAAACAGAGAGCGGACAGCTTAAACTGATACGTATAATTTTGTTTTGTATTGTCTTTTCTTGTATGTGTGCATGCGTGTGTGTGTGTGTTGTTTTTTTTCTTACTACGTAACGCAATCTTATATTTTGTTTTCCTAGCATTGGAAATGTTTTTCTACACTCTAGTTCGAGAGTACACATGGTATATGATAAGATACTTAAACAACGACTGGATTCAATTATAGAGAAAAGGATAAAAGAAACAGCTTCTAATACTGGGCAACGTAGAATATCCACCTGCCTTTTAGATAGAGGTACTGTTTGTTTTGTTGTTATTATTTTTGGTGCTTATATTGTGACAAAGATGTACAAGCACGACACAAAAACAAGAATAAAAAGAATGACAGGAACAATTATAATAATAAGGATGTCGATTGTAAAGCAGGCACAAGGTTACATATAAGTTATATAGAGATAGGCCTGCTTATATCGACCCCAGTACTTGACTGTTAGTTATTTTATCTACCTTGGGTTAAAAAAAAAAAGAATTAAGTGGAATTCAGAAAGCAAAGGGAGATAATTACCGTAAGATATTTAGTCTGTCACTATTCTGATGTTGCCAGGCGACAACGCTTCAGCTCTTCTTGGCTGGTCTTTGCCAAATAAGAAAAGAGAACACAAACACACACACACACACACACACACATACACACACACACACGTACGTAGATAGATAGATAGATAGATAGATAGATAGATAGATAGATAGATAGATAGATAGATAGATAGATAGATAGATAGAT
>NC_068991.1:71439021-71441633 GCF_001194135.2 Octopus bimaculoides
ATATATATATATATATATATATATATATATACTTTGATACTTTGATAGGTTTCGGCCAGTATTGGCCCAGGTCATGTCTAACTTAATAGCACCACATGGTGAAATTATTCAAATCATCAATCATTCAAATCATCAATCATTCAAATCATCAATCAGACATGGCCCACTCGAGCTTCAAATTTTGGCACAGGACCAGTAATTTTAGGGGATGTATAAGTCAGTTACATCGACCCCAGTGCATAACTGGTACTTATTTTATCGACTCTGATATGATGAAATGCAAAGTCGACCCCGGCAGAATTTGAACCCGGAACGTAAAGAAAGACGGAATGCCGCGAAGCATTTTGCCCGGCGTGCTAACGATTCTGCCAGCTCGCCGCCTTTTAATTGTTTCAAATTCCGGCACAAGGCCAGCATTTTAAAATGAGACAGGTTAGTAATTAGTCGATTACATTGAAGCCAGTACTCAACTGGTACTTTACTTAATCGACTGCAAAAGATAAAAAGCAAAGTCGATGTCGGCGAAATTCGAACTCAGAACTTAAAAAGCTGGAAGAGATACCGCTCTACATTTTGTCCGGCACGCTAATAAATTTCTTACTTCGTCCCTAGTACTCGACTGGTGCATTCTTGCATCATTTTCTCGACTCCGAAGGGATAAAAGACAAAGTTGACCTCGGCGTGATTTGAACTCAGAATGTGAAAACCCGGAAGAAATACCGGATATTTTCCCGACACTCTAACGATTCTGCCAATGCATCACTGTCGATCGTTTATTGCAGAGTTCACAAGATCACGCATTATTTGTGTTGCTGTATAATCGTTAAATTACGCAAGCGTTTTATTGGGGTTTTTTATTGACCCCCGGAAGTATGAAAGACAAAGTTTCCATCGGACGTGTCTGAAATCGAGCCGTAAAGAAGCGGTAGTAATAATCGACATATATATACATATAAAACATTAAATGTTAGTTCGGTGCCTGTGTACTCTCTAGCCTAGGTTATTTATAAGCCACTGTATGATATGACATCTAATGTCGGCAGTTCAGTGAGGACAGTATTGGCTGAGCTCTATGAATTATCTGCGAGTATCTGGAGAAACCTCTGAATCAAAAACAAAATAAATAATATCATATATGCATGTACGTTTGAGTGTGTCTTCGCTTGTGCCTATGTATGTCTGTGTGCGTATGTGTGCGTCTTTTTCTCTACCTCCCTCTCTCTTTATGTGTGTGCATGAATTTGAATCGTTGTCTGTCTGTTTGTTGTTCTGTGTGTGTGTGTGTATTTGCGTGTGTATGTGTGTGAAAAGTCAAAAAATAAAAAAAATAAGCCTTTATTTAAATAGATTTCAAGACGGAGAGCAGATGTGTTTTAGACAATTACACGTGTTATTTCACCTGGTATCCACTCAATATGGACGTCTGTTTTACAAAATATGGAACCAAACACTAGCTTTTTCTTTTTTCTTTCTTTCTTTCCTTCTTTCTTTTTCTTTTTTTTTGTTTTTGTTTTTGTCTTTTCAACTCCATTTAGGTTCTCTTGACCCGTTTCTTGGAATCTACTGAATCGTCCTCAATTATACAATTTTAAGAATTTTGAAAAAGAATCAATGAATAAAATATTCTTGAAGAATTCTGACTTCTGCAACTATTTCTAAACTAAAAATAAAATAGAAAGAAAAGACAGAAAATGAAGTAACAAAACAAAATATGTAAAAACTAAACAAAAATTTTCAAAATATTCCGACACAGTCTAAGAAAGTTCCAATATCCAATATTGATTTCTTCAATTAATTTAAACCTTTTCGTTTCAGAGATTCCCAGAGTACCACAAAGCAGACGTTATCTCTTTCAGTCAATGAGGGAGTCACTCCGCCGTCGCTTAACCTGCTAAAAATAGCAGCAAAATTTCCGTCAGATCACACCTTACATTCATGAAAGATAAAAGGAAGGACTTAATAGATACACTGTCTTAAGAAAAAAAATGGAGTAGTCTCGAGTGGGATGCCTTTGATCAAAGCTCAAAGAAACTACACAAGAACAACAGTATTCATTTCAGTTCCATAATAAAATTGTTTTTAAACCTTCCTCCTTACCTACAATTCAGCCTTGATTAAGTAGACCCTAATTAAAGTTGTTCCTTTAATTACTATCTCATCTCTGTCTTTTCCTTCTGTCTTTTTTTTCTTTTTAAGAAGTGATTTACGATGTGTTTTAATGAAGATTTGGTTACTATTTCCAGCAGGTCAAACGATCAAGTGGAGGCTCACATAACTCAAACTAACTGCCGGAAATACACTGCGGCAGTTGATTCATTTGGCTGGTAAGCCTCGATCTAATTAATTAAACCAAGCAAATTAACTTTATATCAATGGCAAAATAAATAAATATTAATTTCTTATCTAGAGACAAGCATTAATAAAAACGAAGAATAAGAACATGTAACGAACCAGCTTTACTCGGGGGGCGTTAACAATACAAATGAGGTGAAGTCACAGTAACTAAGAACGAAACGTAACTAAGAACGAAACGTAACTAAGGACGAAACGTAACTAAGAACGAAACGTAACTAAGAACGAAACGTAACTAAGGACGAAACGTAACTAAGGAC
>NC_068991.1:71442732-71446662 GCF_001194135.2 Octopus bimaculoides
AGTAACTAAGAACGAAACGTAACTAAGAACGAAACGTAACTAAGGACGAAACGTAACTAAGAACGAAACGTAACTAAGAACGAAACGTAACTAAGGACGAAACGTAACTAAGGACGAAACGTAACTAAGAACGAAACCATTCAGATGTTTATTTTTATCTTTTACATTTTATTTGTTTCACTCATTGGACTGCGCCCATGCTGGGGCATCTCTTTGAACTGTTTAATTGAACAGTACTTAAGTTTTAAAAGCCTGGGACTTATTCCATCGTATCGCAAAGGTCGGCAGTATGCTCATGACTGCATGAGCATCTAAGAACATTTTCAAAACAGTGCTTCTCAAAGAGAGCAGTACCGTACCTTGAGTTGTGGTGGAAAATCTCCTGTGGGAACCGTAGAAAAAGTCAGAGAGGCAAAAGATGGATATGTACAGTTCAAGCTTTGGGGGTCTTTTTCTCATATTTAAATATTAGCTTTAAAAATGTTTAAATATAATATTTTGGCTAACTCTTTGTCAGTAATAATCACAACAATAACAATAATAAAAGAGTGAATAAAGAAATAACAAATTACAAACTGTCAACTAAAGTATAACAGGAAAAAGACATTATCAAAATTTGTGGGTATTTCCATACATGCAATAAAGACAGCTATTGCACTTGTAGCTTAACGTAACATATTGATTTGTATGTGCATATGTATGTATACATACGTGCATTCATACATGCATACATACACACACAGAGACACACACAGACACACACATACATACATACATACATACATACATACATACATACATGCATAAATACATACATACATACATACATACATACATACATACATACATACAGAAGTGCTGGTAATCATTAGCACGTCGGACAAAAATACTTAGCGGCGTTGTTCCGGGTTTTAAACTCATAACCAACCTCATTTTTATCTCAAGGTCCTACGCATTTATAACTATATAATTCTGCATTTTAAATACCTTGTATGGAAAATCATCGGGGTGTACAAAGAACAATAAGGATTACATAAGGATACGTTTAGGATCCTCAGAATGTAAAGGCATGTTTATTTTGTGTGTATATAGACTTGTATGTGTATGCATGCGTTCAAATTATTCCTTTTATTTCAATTCAATAATAATAATAATAATAATAATAATAATAATAATAATAATAATAATAATAATAATGATAATAATAATAATAATCATGAATGATGGGTTATATTATATACTAGTAAAATAATATAATGTATAAAAGAAAGTAAATCTGAAATAAAAATCTATGCTCATGGAATAAAGAAGGTAAAAGTGAAACAAAATTTGTACTCATGCTTGTACGCATGCGTGCGTATATGTGCTCACATATATGTATATAATCTTTTCTACTCTAGGTACAAGGCTCGAAATTTTGCGGGAGGAGGCCAGTCGATTAGATCGACCCCAGTATGTAACTGGTACCTAATTTATCGACCCCGAAAGGATGAAAGGCAAAGTCGACCTCGGCGGAATTTGAACTCAGAACGTAAAGACAGACGAAATACCGCTAAGCATTTCGCCCGGCATGCTCACGTATATGTATACTTTGATACTATGAGAAGTTTTGGCCAGTATTGGCCCAGGCCATGTCTAACTTAATAGCACCGCCTGGTGAAGTCATTCAAATCAGCAATCGGACAACATGGCCCATTCGAGGAGAGAGTTATTGTTGACAGAGACATATCCGGGTGTAGGAGGTTTATCTGAAAGAATTTGTCCAAAGTCTTCTTGAAGTTAATGGGGTCTGTTTCTGCTTTAATGTGTTTTGTTATAATGTTAAATAGAGCAGGGCCAATTGAGGTGAAATAATTGTGCCGTATTGTTGTTATGTGAAGCGAGTGTGATTTATGTTGTAGACAAATAGCACGAGGCCCAAGTCTTGGGTGTATCTTAAAGGTGATGCCAACGTCATTTGGGCAATGCTGATGGAATATTTTCCACATGATGCAAATGATGTAGCGGTCACAGCAACGTTGAAGAAAATAAAGCTTGAGCTTTTCTAGTCAACCCCAATAGTCAAGGCCTGTCATGTCATCTATTTTTTTTTTTTTTTTTTTTTTTTTTGTAATTGACCTTTGTGGTGCTACAACTTTCATGATACTTTGTTTCGTGTGGGGAGACCACAGTAGATACGCAACTAGTATGTATGCCAATAGTTTCTACATCAATATGCATGTGAATTAGCATATGTGTTCCTTTCTAATTTACTTATTTATGTATATAGATTAATTTATATATGAGCAAAAATAAAATGAGATAAGATAAAAATGAAATACAAAAAAAAAATAATAAATAAGAATAAAAATAGAATAGATAGAATCGTTCGATAGGCTTTTGATTTGTCTATACATCTCGATCAACGCTTTTGGTTTGTCTATATACCTTGATTAACGCTTTTGGTTTGTCTATTACACCTCGATTAATACTGTAAATTGCATTCTTATAATGACGTAGGCTTTCATGTCATTTATTATTCACTATAGATCAAGAGTTTCTGTTTTTTAATAATATGGTCAAAAGCGCTCCTGCTATGACCCTCCCGTCATTTTGGTTTGTTTGTTTTTGCGGGGTGGGGCTGTCGGGCAAAGAACTTCATTATTTAACATGTACTTCCATGTACTCAACACCATGTTATTCCAACATGTCATTGTTTTCTTCTTTTTCTGTTTTTCTTTATATCTAAGACACCAGGAGACGATCTGAGAGGAATTTAGCTGTTGTTTCTAGCAAGCCGAACGACCACTGAAATACCCTGCTGCATAAATTTATGATCCCGGGTATGATGATTATGTTGTTCTTCATATTCTCCTTTATCATACCCGGTTGCTCCAATTATTATTATCATCATTTTTAAACTCATAACTTACCTCGTTTTTATCCCAAGGTCCTTGTATATATTTATTAATAGTTTTTCAATACCCTCCGGGCGACGTTCTGACCTCTCTCTCTCTCTCTGCTCTCTCAGTCCCTTTCTTTCCCTTTTTCTGTTTTTTTTTTTCTTCTTCCCCATTTTTATAATGATATTCGGGTGGTTGTCTTTGATGTCATTGTTAGTCAGAACAGACACGTCTCACAAAACTGTAGCCAAGTCATTGTCACCATTTCACCGGATCTGGTGCGTGCTTAGAACATCTATTTCCAGTTTTTGATGTAGAAACGTCTGCCCACTGGATGCAGTTGCCATCTACCCGGTCATGTCTATGGATATATTTCTAGCTTAGCGAAAATGGGTAGCCGGAAATGAGGAGGTCGATTGATTCTTTATTTTATTTCTAGTTTTGTTATTTTATTTCTGTTAGATTCTGACCAAATTGTGATTCTTGCGCAGCTATAAAAAAAACTGACATTTTGTTTCAAAGCTTTCATTGACGTTGTTTTTGTTTAACCCTAGGCAAACCCTAATCAAGCAGACCAACGAATAGGAAAGTGTTAACCATGGTCATGCTGTCTTTTTCTTTTTTTTCAGGCATGGCTGTATGATTAAGAAACAGGCTTTGCATCGACGGTGGTTTGGGGTTCAATCCGCTGCACGGCACCTTGGGTCAGTATTTTCTACTATAGCCCCGGGCCGACCAATGCTTTCTTAGTGAATTCAGTTGAAGGAAACTGTGTGGAAGCCCGTCGTACATTACATACACATATGTGTGTATGTACAAACGTATGCGTTATGTATCGATCGACCTATGTGTAGAGATAGATAGCTAGATAGATAGATAGATAGACACACACACATACACACACACACACACACATACGCACGCACACACACACACGCATATATATATATATATATATATATATATATATACGACGGGCTTCTTTCAGTTTCTGTCTACCAAATCCACTAAGGGTCTAGTTGTCCCAAGGCTACAGCAGAAGACACTT
>NC_068991.1:71448797-71449349 GCF_001194135.2 Octopus bimaculoides
CGTCGTCGTCATCATCATTGTCACATCATCACCACTATCACCATCATCGTCACATCATCATCATCATCATCATCATCATCATAATCGCCACCATCATCACCTCTACCATCATCATCATCATTATCATCGTCGTCGTCGTTGCAATGTTCATGATTTTACTTCGGCTCTTCAGCCATTTTTCTCCATTAATCTTCTACTCCTTTTTTTTTTCACCTCGACATATTCGATACCCCTCACCTCTCCCCTCACACCTTTACTCTATTGCCATCACTTTATCATCATTCAACCCCCGCCTTACACCCATACACACACACACACCACCACCACCACCACACAAGCATTATCATTATCAACAATATTATCCTCATCACCGCTCTCCTGCTCTCCACCTCCTCACGCCTTCATCCCATCCTTACATCACACACACACACACATCACACACACACACACACACACACACATACATACACACACACACACACATCACCCGTTTTCACTACCTACTCCGTAATCAATTATTAATTGTTCAAAACTCCATTTTCTTTTTTAAAA
>NC_068991.1:71454216-71454932 GCF_001194135.2 Octopus bimaculoides
ATATGCGTGAAGGCTGCCATAGTGCCCGTCTACCAAATTCACTCACAAGGTATTAATCACATTGGTCAACCAGGGGCTATATGTCTTACCGCGCAGTGGGGGTCGAACCCGGAACAAATCAGGATGCAAGGCGAACTTCCTAACCACACAGCCATGCCTGCAGATGAGAAAATGTTTTAAATAAATCAGTGAAAGTCGATAAGGAGAATGGAAGAAAAATATTGCTGGTTGGCGGTAGATAATAAAAAAAGAAAATAACTGCGCCTTATGTAATGCTAGTGTAGAAGAGTGCGGTGAGAGAGAGAGAGGTATAACTGGTTCGAGTGTTGAAGGGAGAAGAGAGGGAAAAAACTGATGTTTTTAGAGTGTATATGTGGTGAGAGAGGGGAAAAAAACTGATGTTTTTAGAGTGTATATGTGGTGAGAGAGTGGAAAGTGTGTGAGTTTCGCAGAAGTTGCAAAGGAGAATGACGAGAAAGCCAGCAAGAAATGCAAGAAAAGCAACTACAAAACGATGAATAATGGAATAATGATGGAATTACTTAGTTTTGGAAGAACACAAAAAACAGCGGTGAGAATCTTTATGGCAAGAAGGCAAAAAATATATATGAACGAAAACGAAACGAAGGCACTCTCTACCCTTCTTTCAAAAAACGAGTTTCGTTCACTATACAGACATATGCCTACTATATATATATATATATAGCATATATATA
>NC_068991.1:71459387-71462373 GCF_001194135.2 Octopus bimaculoides
ATATATATATATATATATATATATATACATAGTATAAGTGTATATGTGTATGTGTGTGTGCGTATGTATATACGTGTATGTTTACCGATATGTGTATATCTATGTGCATGTGTTCATATATGTGTGTGCATGTTTGTGTGTATATATGTGTGTCTGTGTGTGTTGTGAACATGCATACATACATATACACATACATATACACATACGCATATAAACATTCACACATATTTATACATACGTGTGTGCGTTTGTGCGTTTTATTGCAGATAAATGTACATATATAGATATATATATATGTGTGTGTGTGTGTGTGTGTGTGTATACGCACACGCAAGACAACACACTCACACACAAACACACACGCATATATAATATTCTACTATAAGATCTCTCGATGAGCACACAAGTAGGAAAGTGTGTAGAGTACAGGATACGTGTAATATAGCCGAGTACGCCAACTGCACCAACTTCACACTTCATCCAGTGGCCATTGCCAGTAACAAATTCGACTGATAACTCACTTGTGCAGCAGCGTGTAACCACGGTTAGAATATGCGTAATGCTATAATTAACCGAAAGCATATTACGCAACATGTTCCTACTCGGACACCGGTACACAGAAACACCCGTAAGTGAACGGCATATGACCGCTTAGAGACGATACTGATGCTGAAGACGACGACGACGATGATGATGATGATGATGACGAATAAGAAGATGATGATGGTGATGATGACGATGATGATTATTTTTTTTTATTAGCCACAGGGTCGTAGATGAGGAGTACATCACAAGGACAGCTAAAGAAAGGAAGGAGAGGGGGAGAAATGGAAAAGGCAACGAAATGCGATAAACGTGCAGTAATCCCTTGACTATCGCGGGTGTTACGCTCCAAAACTCTCCGCGATAGGTGAAAATCCGCGAAGTAGAAAAATACTGTACTGTATATTTTTTTAAATTATTCTTTTTAATCTGTATATATTTATTTTATTATTTTTACATATTTAAGCTTTTATAAACTCTCCCCACACTCATAGGAGTGCCCGTGTCTTCTCCTGTTTTCGCGGGTGAGGAACACAGTGGTGGGCAGTTGCTGGCGTTGCTTTGTCTTCTATGTCAGGAGGTTTTTATAAACTTCCATGACTCCGTCGATTGCAATTCTGAACTGCAACGCACGAATCATCTGGGGTCCCAATCTTCCGCCCTTCTCTGAAGTCCTTTTGCCGTTTTTGCGAGAGCCTTAGAAAGTGCAGAACGTTTGGACGACATCGTAAGGCCTGAAATAAATTCACAATTTTACACACAAATGCAAAACATACAGTATGTGCGATTCTTTGTTTACTCATCTACGGTACACAACGAATTTTCTTTTAATATAGTTTAATTAATGTGTTATACAGTGAAGTACTGTACTGTATTTTTATTTATTGATTTATTAATTTTTCGGCGTGGAAATACTTATTTTGCCACAGAAATAATTAAAATCAAAAAGAATACAAATACTTATCGGCCGCAGAAACCCGCGATATAAATTTCCATATATTAGCCAGAAAAATCTGCGATATACTGAGGTGTCCGCGATATCAATTTTCATATATTAGCCAGAAAAATCCGCGAAATCCTGAGGATTCTACGATAGAAATTTTCATATATTAGCCAGAAAAATCTGCGATATACTGAGGTGTCCGCGATATAAATCTTCATATATTAGCCAGAAAAATCCGCGATATACTGAGGAGTCCGCGATATAAATTTTCATATATTAGCCAGAAAAATCCGCGATGTACGAAGGGTGCGATCGGTGAACCGCGATAGGTGAACCACGATATAGCGAGTGATTACTGTATGTGTAGTCAACAAAGTATGTGATAACATGAATGATGCAGCCCTCCTGATTCAGAACAAACTCCAACTAAGGCCAATCAAGGAACGCCACAGGTCCAACATTACCCTGACCACCAAAGGAACGAGCCCTCTCTCCTGCTCTTCAGTCAACGGGTGCATACTTGAAGTAGAGTCATTCACTCTAACAATAATCCTTTCTGCTATAGGCACAAGGCCTGAAATCTTGTGGGTGGGGAATAATCCGTTACATCGACCCTAGTACTCTATTGGTACTTAATTTATCGAGTCCCCCGCCCCCGCGAAAGGATAAAAGGCAAAGTCGACCTCGGCAGAATTTGAACTCAGAACATAAAGACGGACGAAATACTCTAACCCTAACCGCTAAACATTTTGTCCGGCGTGTTAACGACTCTGCCAGTTCACCACCTTATTCACTCTAACAATAATGATGGCGATCATGGCGATCATGATTGTTATTAGGCCAATATCAAAGGAGGTATCAGCATCGTTACGGCGCTGGACAAAACACTAAGCAGCATTTGGTCAGCTTCACGTTCTTCTTTATTCGAGGTTTCGGTCGACTTTGCTCAAAAACACAACGCATCACCAGGTCTAGATATAAGCGGGATTGGCCTAGTGGTTATGACGTTGTACTCACGCTCGCGAGAGCGTGGTTTCAATTTCTAGACCTGGTGATGCGCTGTATTTTTTATACACATATATATACACACACAAACACGCACACATATATATATACATTTACATATATATACATATATATATATTTACATATATATACACATATATGCACACGCATTTATATATATACTTACTCATATGTGATGATATAACAATGCCTGTGGGTACGTATGTGCACGTGTGGTACGTCCTGGTACGTTTGCACATGTTGGTACGTCTTGGTACCTTTGTGATTATATTCTCATGGGTGTATGTTTGTGATTCTATGTTCGTACATGTGTATGCCTGCTTTCTCGGGTGTGTCCATTTAGTCATACATGTGCATACACGCTAGCACATCTGTGAGTATATATTCCTACACGTGTCGATGTATATGTGAGTCCGTAATTATATACGCAGAGATATGCACATATATATATATATATATATATATATATATATA
>NC_068991.1:71464010-71464690 GCF_001194135.2 Octopus bimaculoides
CACGTTCGGGTTTCAAATTCTTCCAAGATCGACTTTGCCTTTCATTCTTTCAGGATCGATAAAATGAATTACCAGTTGATATAATAGATTTAACCGCCGTCCTCCGAAATCGATGTTGTTGTCATTGGTGTAAAGGCACGTGGCTTAGTGGTTAGGGTATTCGGCACAAGATGGTAAGGTCGTGAGTTCAATTCCCAGCGACGCGTTGTGTCCTTGAGCAAAACACTTTATTTCCCGTTGCCCCAGTCCACTCAGCTGGCAAAAATGAGTAGTACCTGTATTTCAAAGGGGCCAGCCTTGTCACACTCAGTGTCACGCTGAATCTCCCTGAGAACTACGTTAAAGGTACACGTGTCTGTGGAGTGCTCAGCCACTTGTACGTTAATTTCACGAACAAGCTGGTACAAGTCCAGGCAAGGTTGGTTCTGGAAGGCCAGCAGTCGCCCATGCATACCGGCTCCCCTCTCCACACCACCAGTGTTATCCAAAGGAAAGGCGAAGGGACTGATATAGCTTGGCACCAGTGTCATCGCAACTCATTTCTACAGCAGAGTGAACTGGAGCAACGGGAAATAAAGTGTCTTGCTCAAGAACACAACACGCAGCCCAGTCCAGGTATCAAAGTCACAACCTCACAATCGTAATCGCGACGCTGTACCACTGAGCCATGCACCTACTCA
>NC_068991.1:71464879-71466234 GCF_001194135.2 Octopus bimaculoides
TATATATATATACGACGGGCTTCTTTCAGTTTCCGTCTACCAAATTCACTCACAAGATTTTGGTTGGCCCGAGGCTATAGTAGAAGACACTTGCCCAAGGTCGTACCACGCAATGGGACTGAACCCGCAACCATGTGGTTGGGAAGCAAGCTTCTTACCACACAGCCACGCCAAGTGTGTGGACAGTGGCCATTCTGGGGTACAACCTTGATGAGTTTAATCGGACAAATTAGCTCCAGGACTTTTTTATTCGTTTTTTTTTAAAAGTTTGGTGCTCATTCCATCGATTATTTAGCCGAACCACAATGTTACATGCATATAAACAAACCAACACTGGTTCTCAAACGATGGAAGGACAATGAAAAAGGCACAAACACATATATGTCTAAATATGCAACCTTAACACCACCTGGGGGACTGAACACGAAACCACGGAGCTGCAAAGCGAATTTCTTAACCACACAGCCGTGCCCTCATGTTGAATTTTATGTAATAGAGTTCGTGTCCGGCAGTGACGATGCCTTCTTTTCAAATGCTCTTTTGCATCTCACATCGGGTCAAACTTCGTCCCCTTTTGAATCCTTGAACCTTGGTCTGGCAAATAGTTTCCTGGGGACTTGTATCTTGTAGATAATTGCGTGCATTGTTGAGTGCATTGTTGTCAACAAACACTTTTGATTTATATACAGGCGTGCTTGTGTGAATAGATAAACAGACAGACAGACAGAGACAGGCAGACGGGCAGACAGACGGACAAACTGACAGACAGACAGACAGACAGCAAGATAGATAGATAGATAGATAGATAGATAGATAGATAGATAGATAGATAGATAGATAGACAGATAGATAGATTGATAGATAGCTAAACAGGCAGACAGACAGAGAGGCAGGTAGGCAGATAGACAGACAGGCAGGCAGGCAGGCAGGCAGGCAAGCAGCTAGACAGACAGACTGACAGACTGACAGACAGACAGAAAGATAGACAGTATAACAGACAGACAAATAGATAGATAGATTGATAGAACAGGCGAAAGGCAGACAGACAGACAGACCAACAGATAAAGTGACGGACAGACAGACCAACAGATAAAGTGACAGACAGACAGACCAACAGATAAAGTGACAGACAGACAGACCAACAGATAAAGTGACAGACAGACAGACAGATGAATAGATAGATAGATATACACACATTTTATATATATTTACCTAAATACACTAATGCATAAGTGAATATGTGTGTCTGTATGCATATATATATATATATATGGGAGAATATACAAATAATAACAACAGACGAGGACAGGTGGTGTAAATAACAAAAGTATATATATATATATATATATATATAT
>NC_068991.1:71466618-71469398 GCF_001194135.2 Octopus bimaculoides
ACACACACACACACACACACACACACACACACACACACACACACATATATATAGGTGTGTATTTTTGTGAGTTAGCCACTTCAACTGTTCTATATGTATGTAAGTACGGTTTTGTATGCGCGCTTGTTCTTGCCACTTCAACTGTCGTGAGTGTGTATGTGTGTGTGGCGTGGTTGGGAATGGTGGTGGCGGTGGTGATGGTGGTGGTGGTGGTGTGTGTGTGTGTGTCTGCGTGTGCGTGTTTGTGTGTGTGTGTGTGCATGTGCCACTTCAGCCATTGATAATGTAACCACTTAGAAAATTACAATGGAATATATAAGTGTACAAACGGTTTGACTTCCAGGTCAAAGTGATGGTTGACCTTCAAGAGAACACTTATATATAAGGCCTTCTTAACTCGGGGAACTTCGCTATGTCCGCAGACAGCTACTACTACAATTTGTTCGCAGAGGACTTTCAACACGAGTGGTGAAAAAGGAAGTTTTGAGGTTCATATCTCGGCCACTTGAACAATGTGAGACCAAGTTGCTATGCAGGTATCTCCCGCTTGATGGACGATTTGCGCTCCTTGAAAAGCCTTTATTTCCTAACGTCGACTTCCATGTTGCATGAAATTGACTGGACATGGAAATCAATAGAGAAACAGTATCGCATTACGTTACATTACGTTACGGTGAGCTTTTCATGAACGTTGTAATTTCGCAACACGAAGGATTGTATGCCTGTGTTTTGATAGGACTTGTAGTCATAGATGTTATAATTATCTCCGCATTTACGTATAACGAGTACTCTCTGTTTTTTAATACATTAACGATTCCAAAACGTGGAGGCGCAATGGCCTAGTGGTTAGGGTAGCGGACTCGCGGTCATAGGATCGCGGTTTCGATTCCCAGACCGGGCGTTGTGAGTGTTTATTGAGCGAAAACACCTAAAGCTGCACGAGACTCCGGCAGGGGATGGTGGCGAACCCTGCTGTACTCTTTCACCACAACTTTCTCTCACTCTTTCTTCCTGTTTCTGTTGTGCCTGTAATTCAAAGGGCCAGCCTTGTCACTCTGTGTCACGCTGGATCTCCCCGAGAACTATGTTAAGGGTACACGTGTCTGTAGAGTGCTCAGCCACTTGCACGTTAATTTCACGAGCAGGCTGTTCCGTTGATAGGATCAACTGGAACCCTCGTCGTCGTAAGCGACGGAGTGCCAACAACAACAACGATAGAACTTGTAGTCATAGATGTTATAATTATCTCCGCATTTACGTATAACGAGTACTTTCTGTTTTTTAATACATTAACGATTCCAAAACATCGCCAGTTTTATACCAATAATTAAATCACAAATTATATCTATGATGATTAGCAATTCCACATTAATTAACTACCATTATTCAGTTCCGTTATCGAGCAGATGTATTTTTTATTTTAATCCTCGCTCCATAAGACCGTCCACGCTGTTGATCGATATACATTTATGGACAAATATTGCGATTAGATCTCCGTTTATTATTCAAAGACTAGAAGGAATGGTACCTTTAACCATTATTGGCACTTGCAGATTTCTGATACTGGTGTGTTACATGTTCGGTCTGAATATCTGTTGGTGGAATTTTTCTCGGGGTGGGTATTTGATGTGGAGTGTGTTCCAGTGGGGAAACGTATGGAAATATATGCCGGTGGAAGAAGGACTAACAAAGAACTTGTTTCATGTACCAACCCGAGATTTTTTAATATATGTGATATGCAACGACATTGTATAATTCAATGATTGGATACGTTTATGTGGAGATAAGTGCGTGCGTGTCTGTCTGTCTGTCTGCCTATCTGTCTGTATAGTTATCATTCTGTGTTACAAGTACCTACAATTCAACTGACGGATAACTCAGTCGGCCCTGTTGTTGGCGAGGGTTCCAGTTGATCCGATCAACGGAACAGCCTGCTCGTGAAATTAACGTTCAAGTGGCTGAGCACTCCACAGACACGTATACACTTAACGTAGTTCTCGGAGATATTCAGCGTGACACAGTGTGACAAGGCTGACCCTTTGACTTACAGGCACAACAGAAACAGGAAGTAAGAGTGAGGGAAAGTTGTGGTGAGAGTACAGTAGGGTTCACCACTATACCCTGCCAGAGCCTCGTGGAGCTTTAGGTGTTTTCACTCAATAAACACTCACAACGCCCGGTCTGGGAATCGAAACCGCGATCCTATGGCCGCGAGTCCGCTGCTCTAACCACTGGGCCATTGCGCCTCCACTTAGTCATTGCAACCCCAGCGTTTTCTAAATCCTGCCCACTTTCGAAAAGCAGATGGAAATGGTTTGGACGCATTCTAGGTGTCCAACTGCTTGGGATATTGTGGGGAAGCAGGTGGAAAGCAAGCGCAAGACCAACATGGCTGACAACAACACTGAGAAGAAAATTAAAGACGATGTGAATGTGGTCAAAGACAAGGTTTTGGGGCAGGAACGGTTGACGTGGATATTTGGAAGGTCATTATGTCACACGCAATGAGAGGCGGTAGTAGTAGTAGTAGTAGTAGTAGTAGTAGTAGTAGTAGTAGTAGTAGTAGTAGCTGAAGAAGAAGAAGAATCTGAAGAAGAATGAATGAATGAATGAATGAATATGTAGAAGAATGAAGAAGAAGAATGAAGAAGAAGGAAGAGAAGAAGAAGAAGAAGAAGAAGAAGAAGAAGAAGAAGAAGAAGAAGAAGAAGAAGAAGAAGAAGAAGAATGAATGAATGAATGAATATGTAGAAGAATGAAGAAGAAGAATGAAGAAGAAG
>NC_068991.1:71471814-71473352 GCF_001194135.2 Octopus bimaculoides
TGTGTGTGTGTGTGTGTGTGTGTGTGTGTGTGTCGTTTGGAGGGTAGATGTCTACATTCCCGAAGACCTGGCCTTGTTTTGGCGGAGCCAACTGACAGAAAACCTCTAAGTGGTTCTTAGGTTTACGAAAAATAGCAGATATATGGAAGCAGTTATTGGCCACCTTGGAAACCTGTAAACAACCTTGGGCAAGTGTCTTCTACTCTAGCCTCGGGCCGACCAAAGCATTGTGAGTGGATTTGGTAGACGGAATATGAAAGAAGCCCGTCGTATATAGATATGTATATATATGTGTGTGTGTGTTTGTGTATCTGTGTTTGTCTTCCCACCATCTCTTGACAACCGATGTTGGTGTGTTTAAGTCCGTGTAACTTAGCGGTTCGGCAAAAGAGAACCGATAGAATAAGTATTAGGCTTACAAAGAATAAGTCTTGGGGGGTCGATTTGTTCGATTAAAGGCGGTGCTCCAGCATGGCCGCAGTGAAATGACTGAAACAAGTAAAAGAATAAGAGAATAAAAGAATTACTGCTTTCTGATTTAGACACAAGGCCAGCAATTTTTTTTAGGTGGGGGATTTAGTTGATACTATCGTCCAACCCCAGTGCTGGACTGGTACTTTATTATATCGGCCCTGGAGAGATAAAAGGGAAAGTTGAAAAGCTGACGTCGGTGGGATTTGAACTAACACCACAAAGAATTTTTTTGACGCTCTACCGATTCTGTCCAATCGCCACCTTCATGATTCTATTATAATGCATTTTAAGGCGGCGGCGTGTTGGCAGAATTGTGAGCACGCCGGGCGAAATGCTTAGCGGCATTTCGTCCGTCTGTACGTTCTGAGTTCTAACTCCGCCGAGGTCGACTTTGCTTTTCATCCTTTAGGGGGTCGATAAAATAAGAACTTCAAGTTCTGGGGTCGATATAATTCTGCCTATAGTGAAAGGGTATTATAATGCATTTCAGTATGATATCGTTACGATGCTAGTGATGTAACTATGACGTTGCTGTTATGACGTAATACAATCGATCATTATTCAATCGATAGTGTTGTAATTAATATAGGCATATAATTGCTTAGTGAGAGAACTACAGAGGCATACAGAATCCGCCAACTGAAAACCAAAGTGTAACTCAATTCTAGTGGCGCACGTGTATGTTATAAGAATTATAGCGCTTAAGTAGTGATACATTCAGACCTAAGTGGAGGCGCAATGGCCCAGTGGTTAGGGCAGCGGACTCACGGTCATAGGATCGCGGTTTCGATTCCCAGACCGGGTGTTGTGAGCGTTTATTGAGCGAAAACACCTAAAGCTCCACGAGGCTCCGGCAGGGGATGGTGGCGAACCCTGCTGTACTCTTTCACCACAACTTTCTCTCACTCTTACTTCCCGTTTCTGTTGTGTCTGTAATTCAAAGGGTCAGCCTTGCCACATTGTGTCACGCTGAATATCCCCGAGAACTACGTTAAGGGTACACGTGTCTGTGGAGTGCTCAGCCACTTGCACGTTAATTTCACGAGCAGACTGTTCTATCGGTT
>NC_068991.1:71477856-71478534 GCF_001194135.2 Octopus bimaculoides
TATGCATATATACATACATATATGTACATACCTACATCTTCATGTATATATAGATGCATATCCGGGTACAGGACGTCAAAAGAGGAACGGGAACAAAGCACAAAAACAGACTTTTTTTACGGACAACAGAATGAACACATAGGAAAACAAACGAGCCACTTATGGAACTTTTCCTTCATCAGCTGCCTCTATTCTAAACTAGGCGTTTCGAAGATGTGGCAGAACGCGCTCTTAGAATAGCTCTTTCCGCGAAGCGGATTAACCTGCTAAGCGGAGGGTTCCAAGGTAGCAAACAAAAACCAAGACAGGAAAAATTAAACAGTGAAAACAACACTAGGACTACATTCTTAAACATGTCGTTTCCCTTTTCTTTCTTTCTTTCTTTTTTAATAATGTGGTGTGGTCAGAAGATTTGTCTTGCAAACCGTGTAACCACGCAGAGTCTCCCTCATTGTCTCGGATTTTCTGTAAAGCACTTATTGTTTAACCCCAGATCAACACTCATCCAAGAAGACTGTGATCCAATTCAATCCAACCGTGACCACACACTCTTTTTAGGAGTATGTCTAGGACTATATTAACCATCATTTCTCTTCTTTAACCATCATTTCTCTTCGTCGTCGTCGTGGTAGTTGTGGTGGTGGTGCTGCTGGTGCTGGTGGCAGCGGCAGCAGCGGC
>NC_068991.1:71480159-71481320 GCF_001194135.2 Octopus bimaculoides
GAGAGAGAGAGAGAGAGAGAGCGGGAGGGGAGATTCTAAAGAGAGAGTTAAATAATAAAATGATCAAAAGACGGTGCCTCAAAATGAAGGGACCGTCCTGATGTGTGTGTGTGTGTGTGGATATGTCTGTGTGTCTGTGTGTGTGTCTGTGTATGTGTCTGTATGTGCCTGTGTCTGTGTCTGTGTGCGTGTGTGTGTTTATGTATGCGTGTGTGTCTGTGTCTCTGTGTGTGTTTATGTATGCGTATGTGTCTGTATCTGTGTGTGTGTGTTTGTGTCTGCGCGCGTGTGTGTGTGTGTGTGTCTATGTCTGTGTGTGTGTCTATGTTTGTGTGTGTGTCTATGTCTGTGTGCGTGTTTGTGTCTAAAGCTCCACGAGGTTCCGGCAGGGGGTGGTGGCGACCCCTGTTGTATTCTTTCACCCCAACTTTCTCTCACTCTATCTTCCTGTTTCTTGAGTAGCGCTGCGATGGACTGGCGTCCCATCCAGCTGGTGGGGAACACATACGCCATAGAAACTGGAAAACCGGGCCCATGAGCCTGGCTAGGCTTTAAAAGGATGCATAAATAAAAAAAAAAACATTCAACACACTCGCCGGTAAAATTTCCACTTATTTCTTTTTTTATTTTTCTAAAATTTTCGTCGCGTCTTGCATAATTTATGAAGTAATCCAACTCTTCTTCGGGTGCAAACTGCTAGGTATCAAACCTTATGTCGCAATGATTATCAAATGTATATTCAATTCTTCAGTTCTTTAACTCTTTAAATTGTTTCAGCTTTAAAGCTCCGGTTACGCTTGGGCTCTTAATTTTTCTTGTACTTGTTCCAGTCATTGGACTGCAGCCATGCTACACCATCGCCTTAAAAGGTGTAGTCGACCCTGTGTAGCCAATAAAGAAGCATACTTAAAACCTGGTACTTATATCGGATTCTTTTTGCTGAGCGGCTAAGTCAGGGATACGTAAAAAAAAAACAACAGCGGTTATGAAGCAGGGAAGAACAGACACAAACTAAAAGACGCACGGACGGACGGACAGACAGACAGACAGACAGACAGACAGACAGACGGATAGATAGATAGATAGATAGATAGATAGATAGATAGATAGATAAACAGACATGTGTATAATTATGCATAATGTAGATAGATAGATATATAT
>NC_068991.1:71481667-71482551 GCF_001194135.2 Octopus bimaculoides
ATATATATATATATATATATATATATACACACACACACACACACACACTTTAAATAAAGCATATTACTCTAGCTCTGGTATTTGAGTACTCTTTTCTTCCTACCTTGTTTCACAAAAATGTGCTTACTCCGGTATGTGTGTGTGTGTGTGTGCGTGCGTATAAGTTCATGGGAACATGATTAATCCTGGTGTGTGTGTGTGAGTGCGTGTCAGTGTAACCAAGGGAGATAACAACAGCTATATTGGCGCTATTTCCCTTAGCGTGACACCAAATATATAAATAGCCGACACCATTTACTATCAGCGGCGCTTGAAGCCTCGTTGATAAGTGCTTTGGTAAGTGATAAGCGTAACACGCCGCCTCATTTAACGCCTTCCGTAGGTGTCAGGTGACTTTGCTGCAAACATTCGCGCCAAACACCCCGGCGGCCATTGTCCCTATCTCGCTTTGCCATCGTTCTTACGTTTTTGTTCTATAGACATTAGACAAAGCACTGGCCGCATCGATGCATTTCTTGTCCACTTCCTAACTAATAAAATATGAATATTATAGCTTAGTCTGATGATTAAGGTCAGTGTCGATGACCTTCAGCAGGACATACGAATCTGGTAATGGAAGGGCGGGATGCGTGAAAAGAGAGATGTTATAACACCGAGGTACAGCATCAATATATTGAGTCATCTCTTCTCAGACAGGAAGCATGGTTTAAACGCTTATAACGGAGTGGACTCTGCCAAAAATACCCGAAGACTAATAAGGGGTGTGAAACAGGGCAGCAGATTAAAACAAACTGCCTCAGTTTATATTTGTGTGTGTTTGTGTGCAAGTGTGTGTGTGTGTGTGTGTGTGTGTGTGTGTGTGTGTGTGTGTGTGTGTGTGTGTG
>NC_068991.1:71485004-71487097 GCF_001194135.2 Octopus bimaculoides
ATATATATATATATATACATATACGTATACGTATATATATATGTATATATATCTACATTTATATGTATGTATGTATGTATGTAGGGTGGGAGTGAGTGAATGTGCCTGTATATGTAGATATAAATATAAAAATTCTGAAAATTAAACGGAAGTAAATTAATTGCTTTCCCATATGCTAATGAGTCATTGACCAGCAGGGAAGTGTGATGAGAGTCTTTGCTGGTTTCACAATATGCCAGTTGCTTAATGATTTCGTAATTAGCAAGTGAATATCAAAGTAGTCTCGTCTGAATGAGAAGTCATTAATAAATGAAACTGGCTGGAATGCTGTGATTTAGTCGATTGCAACTGTAGTAGGTCTGGTAATTCCACACTACGGACCCCACTCTCACCCACCTTCGTTTCATGTCTGCTCGACAAATGGTCATATTCCTCAGTGAGTGGGTGTTTGCGTGTGTGTGTATGTGTGTGTCAGTATACAGATATATACTTGTGTGCGTGTGTGTGTGTGTGTCTGTGTGTGTGTGTGTGTATGATTGTGAGTGTCTCAATTTATAGATATATACATGTGTGCGTGTGTGTGTGTGTGTGTGTGTGTGTGTGTGTGTGTGTGTATGACTGTGTGTGTCTCAATCTATATGTTTATACACGTTTGTCCCCTCTAGGTTTAGCCCCCTGTGGGCAATAAAGAAATAAATATACAGACAATGTTGCTCACTTCACTTTTCAGCACTGCATTTATATATTTATTTTTGCTGCTGCTATTTTTTAGCAGGTGCTGCTTGAGTAATACCAATAGGCATTCGAAGGCCGTCTGCACTGAACTCAGGCCTCTACCACCTTCATTTCTTCTTAGGTAGAGCCTGTCAACATCACTATTTCTGTGGAAGTTCCCAGTTGATGTCAGGATTTTGCGGGTTTTTATATCCATGGAGTGAGTTTCCTCTGCAGACCAATCAAGTATCCGAAATGTTGGGATCAACACTGGTACTGCAAATGCATTGTGGGATATTGTTTTGCTGTGAGAAAAGAGCTTCGACTGCCATATTTTCCTAAGCCCGGTGTAATATTATCGGGTCACTCTATTTTTATTTACAGTGCCTTCATAAGATACATTTTCGTCTATGCCTAGGTACATGTAACCTCCTTTGTGTGGAATAGGACAGATAGAGAGACCGTTGATGCAAGGGGTTTGAGTTTGGGGGACTAACTTTCCTCGTTCTGTAACCAAATATGAACATTTCTTTTGACCAAATTCCATGCCTGTGTCAGCTGAAAATGTTGTTGTTAATTACAGTTGTTTTTTTTTTTTCGCATTGCTAACACTTTTAGCATAAACCTTCAGGTCGTCTACAAAGAATGATATTTCTGGCAGTTGAAGATCCTATGTATGTATGTATGTATGTATGTATGTATGTATGTATGTATACACGCACACATATGTAAATAATTCAAACCAGTTACTATCGTAACGTAATTTCTTCTCGCAAAATCGTTTATATCTCTGAGAATTGCTGATATCAGAATCGTCAATGTTTGAATGTTAACGGACCGGATTTCCTTTCTACGCCAGTCAAGTATTCCAGCATTTGGTGGGTGTTAGCATTCGAAAGTCTTCTGGGATATTGTCTTTTTTTTTAAAGAAGAAAGCATCACCAATTACCATATTTTTAAAGTCTGGCGTAATATTGCTCACAAAGTTTGGCACAAGGCCAGTAATTTCGGAAGAAGGGTTTGAGTCGATTACATCAACCCCACTGCTCAACTTATACCCCAAAAGTATAAAAAGCAAAGTCGACCTCAGTGGAATTTGAACTCAAAACATAAAGTCGACGAGTTGCCGCAAAGAATTTTGACAGGTATGCTAATAACTCGTCATTTCACCACCTTAATCTGGCGTAATATTCACTGAACACACTATCGTCACAGTTCCTGGGATTTATAATAATTAAATGCCATAAATGTAGGTATACAACTGCTACTTAATTCATCGAATTCGAAGGGATGAAAGGAAAAGTTGACCTCGTTGGAATTTGAAGCCCGTCGTATATATGTATATATATATATATATATATATATATATATATATATAT
>NC_068991.1:71488962-71489521 GCF_001194135.2 Octopus bimaculoides
CGGGCAGGCCCTGTTGACGGCACTTCCATGTCGGTAGAGTTTATCTCGAACAGGTAGCGCACCTCGGTAGCACTGCCAGGCGAGGGACCTTTGGAAATTATCCATGGGCCCCGGCCCGAAAGTTCTCCTGAACAGACTGCTTAGCTGATTATCCTCGACGCCTAGAGTTTCCCCGAGAACGTCGTCGCACTTTTCTCCCACTAACCCTCTATAGAACGCTAGAGTGGAGCTACTACCGATCGCACTGCCCGCCTGACTGAGGGCGGTGAGAGCTTGGCGGCACTCGAATAATAATAATAATGATAATTGTGACTGTACTCACTTAAGAATCACTTTTTCAATCCTCGAAATGTAATGTGTATATCTACAAACACGTTAATATGTATATTATAAGAGAAGGGAGAGAGAGAGAGAGATACAGACAGACAGACAGAGACACAGAGAGAGAGAGAGAGAGAGAGAGAGAGAGAGAGAGACAGACAGACAGACAGACAGACAGACAGAGTTTCAAAAACAATGACTGAATGAAGAATGACATCTTGAATTGTAATTAAATTTC
>NC_068991.1:71490318-71492077 GCF_001194135.2 Octopus bimaculoides
TGTGTGTGTGTGTGTGTGTGTGTGTGTGTGTGTGTGTGTGTGTGTGTGTGTGTGTGTAAAAGTCTTCAACAATCAAAGAGGTTAGAGAATTACTATTACTAAGTGTTTCGAAACCTTCACCTCCTATACCCAGGTTATAAATTCACATTTGGTTTGGCCTTCCATCGGGTACGACGAAAAGTGTTCCAGTTGATCCGACCAACGGAACAGGCTGCTATTGTACTTAACGTGCAAGTGGCTGAGCACTCCACAGACTCGCGTACCTTTAATGTAATTCTCAGGGAGATTCAGCGTGACGCAGAATGTAACAAAGCTGGCCCTTTTGAATTAAAGGTACTCCTCATCTTTGCGAGCTGAGTGGACTTGAAACAACGTGAAATAAAGTATTTTGCTCAAGGACTCAATGCGCCGCCGGGAATCGAACTCACGACCTAACGATCGTGAGCCAAAGAGCCTAATCACTTGATTTTTGTGACTTGATCTCTAAGTTCCAATCTGGAAAAGCTAGGATTTTCAGGAAAAGAAATCAACCAGCTAACACTCAAAAATTGCAAAGACAATTTGTAAGTGGAACAGTAAAACTATACTGTTATCTACACCACAACGGTGAAGGTTAGTGTCTTTGTTAGATACCAGCTCCTTCCTCACAGGAAAACTTCAAATAATTAAGAATAGAAGAGAACATACAGATGCTCACACGCAAATATACACACAAGTCTCGAGACGGGTTTCCGTTCACCAAATTACACAGAACATTGATCAACCCGATGTTATTATTAGTGCCGTCTTACATGGGCACAATAGGTAGTTACCCAAAGACCCCTGAGGGATCCAATTCTGATCTATGAATTTCGTGGGAGTGACTGTGTGGTAAGTAGCTTGCTTACCAACCACATGGTTCCGGGTTCAGTACCACTGCGTGGCACCTTGGGCAAGTGTCTTCTAATATCGCCTCGGGCCGATCAAAGCCTTGTGAGTGGATTTGGTAGATGGAAACTGAAAGAAGCCCGTCGTATATATGTATATATATATGTGTGTGTTTGTGTGTCTGTGTTTGTTCCCCCAACATCGCTTGACAACCGATGCTGGTGTGTTTACGTCCCCGTAATTTAGCGGTTCGGCAAAAGAGACCGATAGAATAAGTACTAGGCTTACAAAGAATAAGTCCTGGGGTCGATTTGCTCGACTAAAGGCGGTGCTCCAGCATGGCCGCAGTCAAATGACTGAAACAAGTAAAAAAGTACTATAAGGCCCAAATCATTGATTTAGCCGGGGACCTAAAATGTTGTCAAGACGACCTAGGCAATAGTAGAAGACATTCGCTCAAAGTACAGCGCCCAGTAATAGGCGTCAAATCCAACGCCAGACGGTTGTAAACAGGCTCCTTAACCATAACAGCCATGCCTACGTTTGACTTGTAAACGAATGCAAGTCTAGAGTTGGCTGAGTTTTTCGTGAAACGAACATTTCTAAAAGTGATGAACGGCGTTAAGTTGCCTGTTACAACAGAGACAAATGGACATACCGACAGATTTACGGTCCGCCTTCTCTAACTAATGGCTGTGACGATTAAGTAATAATCTGGATAGATGCTTTGTCTGTCATTATATACATCACTTTGGACATGGAAATAAACTAGTCGAGACTATTGAATTACTGTAATGGCCCAAGATAGTGTCATATCGTTTAGATTGATGCATGTACGCGTGTGCGTGAGTATATATGTGTGTATATGTATATATATATATATATATATATA
>NC_068991.1:71493175-71496175 GCF_001194135.2 Octopus bimaculoides
AGCAGGCATGCAGGCAGACAGGCAAGCAGGCTGACAGAGCAGCAACAGGCATGCAGGCAGACAGGCAGACAGGCAGACAGACAGCGACTACTTTCACTTCTGACATCTAATAGCGTGATAGTGCCATATATATATATATATATATATATATAGAACCACACAAACTTATAGACATACGTGCACGCTCTAAAGAGAAATATACATACATGCAAACATACATACATACAGACACGCACACACACATATACACACACATACAAATAGATAGATAGGCTCATGAATACATATATATACTCACACAAGCTTATAGATATACGTGCACGCTCAAAGTGAAATACACATACATACAGAGAGAAAGACACACACATACACACACACATAGATAGACAGGCACATGAATACATATACATACCCACACAACATACGTGTACGCTCAAATATACATACATACACACACACATACAAATAGATAGATAGATAGATAGATAGATAGATAGATAGATAGATAGATAGATAGATAGATAGATAGATAGACGATGAGTTTCCTTTCAGTTTCCGTCTCTCAACTATATACAGGAGAATACATACATAAAACAAAGCATACACATCTGCACACATACATACATACATACATACATGCATACATACATACATACATACATACATACATACATACATACAAGCACACAGGCATAGATGAAAATGTATCGTATGAAATGTATCGTGTGAATAAAGATAGAGTGACCCGAGAATACTACACTACACTTAGGAAAATATGGCAGTCGAAACTCTCCTCTTACAACAAAACAATATCCCACAATGCATTTGCAGCACCAGTGCTGATCCCAACATTTGGGATACTTGATTGGTCTGTAGAGGAAATCCACTCCATGGATATAAAAACCCGCAAAATCCTGACAACAACTGGGAACTTCCACAGAAACAGTGATGTTGACAGGTTCTACCTAAGAAGAAATGAAGGTGGTAGAGGCCTGAGATCAATGCAGACGACCTTCGTGAAAATAAGCATATAAATGCAGTCTTGAAAAGTGAAGTGAGCAACATTGTACGAATTGGCAGTGAACACCTCAAGTAACACTCTCTTTCTGATGATCTAAACAGCCCCAAAACAGCTGGGCTCTCTTACCTCAGAGCACTCAGCATACAAAAAAAAAAAAAAGATCATGCATGGGTATGTTGCCCGAAAGCTTGAAGATGACAGTAGAATTGACACAAAGCGCAGCCTCTCTTGGACACAAGACCACTATATCACATCACACTTTGAAGGCTATGCGTTTGCAATCCAGGAACAGGAGATTGCTACAAAGTACCTTGTGAACAGGAGACACAGCGACGTTCTTGCAATCCCAAGGAGCGACTGCATGTGTAAGTTATGCCGTGTTTCTGTGGAAGACATTATGCATGTGATTAGCAGCTGTCCTAAAATGTCATCACGGTACTACCTCCCGATGCGGCACGATGATGTTGCTAAAACAATTTACAATGCCAGCCGCAAAAAGAGTATCCTGAAATAAACTTTAAAACTCTCTATGTTGTGGAATACATTCATAAACACCAACTCAAGGAATACTGGTGGAATATTCCCATCAAAACTTCTGTCAAACAGGCCGAATATTGTTAGTTTGGGACAGAGAGGCAAAGCATTACCATCGTAGAGGTTAGCTGCCCACTGATATAAATATCGCTTTGAAAATCAAAGAAAAAGAGGATATCTATGGATAACTGCTCCGAAACCCTCAGCTTCTATATCCAGAGCATGAATTCATATTCATACCAATAGTAATTGGAGTTCTAGGTTTTGTTAGTGAATACTGAAAAGAGAATCTGGTTAAACTGTGATTTTCAGGAAGAGAAATCGATCGACTGATTTGTACGTTACAAGTTCAATCTGTGAGTGGAACGATAAAAATATGCAAGACTTTTCTCAAGTTCCAAATATGAGTTTGTCAGTGTTAACTACATCCCAAAGATGGAGTCGTGTATCTTTGTCGAAAATCGGCTCCCTCCTCAGTGGAAGATTTATAATAATCAGAAAATAGAAGAGACATACATACATACATACACACATACGTATATACATACATACATACATACATAAAGCTGCAACTGTTATCTCCACAGACGACTACTTCAATGGTCATAGATAGATAGATAGATAGATTTGTATGTATGTATTATTTAGCACATATGCATGCACGCATGTATGCGCGTATACGTGTATGCATGTACTACGTATGTATGCATGTATGTATGTATATGTGCACGTTATGTACGTATTTATGTTTGCATTTATGCATGTATGCATGTACGCACGTACGTTTGTATGTATGCATATCTGTGTATACGTTTGTATACACGTTTGTATGCACGTATGTATGTATGTATGTATGTATGTATGTATGTATATACGTACGTATGTCTATTCATACCATTGGCCTCTTTCAGACGATACATTCAACTAAACAAAACGGGGAAAACTCTACAGCCAAGAAGGGCGTTTTCAGTCGAGCACGGCGAGCGATGTGTTGGGGCGGAGGGGTAGTTCTGAATATGTGACTGGCTGGCTGGCTGGCTGGATGGCTGGCTGCTGGGTGTAAGGACCATGAACATGAGACGGGGTGGGGACAGCGGGTAGTTTCTCTATTTCAAGACATAAACTGCTATTTTTCCTCTCTCATTTTTTTTCCCTTGGTAGGGTAGAATTTAAGGGGAAAGTATGTCACTGTAGGATATTAAATTACACACACACACACACACACACACACACACACACACACACACATACATACACAGACACACATATAAATTCACGTATGTAAATATGAATACTCAAATTCACAGGCACACACACACGTCCGTATATACACACACACATATGCATACATCTAAGCGAAATATTAAAGCATATATATGCACACACATACACGCTTGCATGCATGCATACATATATACATACGTGTGTGTGTGTGTGTATGTGTG
>NC_068991.1:71498002-71500025 GCF_001194135.2 Octopus bimaculoides
CCCCCCCCCCATATGACCAATAGAAAAATAAGCAATTAACTTCTTTATATCGCTCTGCCCAACACAAATATCAGAAGCCAATAATCCTCCTCATAAACAAACGACAATCAATATAATTATATAATTTCTTCCCCAAAATTCAAACAATACTATGAATCGTATAACTCTATAATCTGAATGTTAACGGGTCAAGGAGGCAGTACATCACCTCTTCATTCCTTCCTTGCTCGTTACCTAATTTTTTTTTTTTTTAAGGCGAATTTAAAGCACTACACGGAAGATAAAAAGACCAGGCTCATCCGCCATTTCTTCATGGGTAACCAAAAATTGTATGTTTTATGTCGCAAACAATTCACAGCGTGAAAGCTTCTACAGTATTGTAAAGCAGTTTGTCGTAAATATTAAGATGTTCATTAAAATTAAGAGATGTCGGAAACTGACATGAAAACGAGGAGGACTGAGTAGAGAAGCTGCTGGCTTAAAACTCCGAGAAAAATATTTTAACCTCGCTCTATATATACTTTATCACAGATAAGATTAAATGAAACTCTGTGTGAAATGTGTCCAAACGAAAATGAAATGTGAATATTTTGACATCTTCAAAACAAAAACAACATAAAAAAAACTAATCATACTAACAAAGAAAAAAGGCTTTCTTCGCCATTAACACATTTACAATGCCAGTCATAAAATATATATCCATTGTATTGAATACCAATGGCAGAATTAAATTCCGTTGCGAAAGCAGCAAAAACACTACGTGCTCCACAATAGGTCCGACACCCGACGGCTCCACTGATAGATGAGAAGGTTGTAGCGGAGTATTTATTGAACGCCAAGCATTTATTAATGATGTCCTTTATCATTCTAACGGACAGGAAGGCCTACTACATCGGAGTGAGAAGATTGGGTATCGTTGTTGAGACGCTGGTGATCTGGCACGGCTGATTGAACTGCAACCTGTTTTGGAGACAGTACGTCTTGGCAGTGAAGGCAAACGCAACACATACGGAGAGAGAGATTGCATATACATACAAACATACTAGATAATCACTCTACTCAACTTCCTTAGTTTCGTGGGTGCATAGGACACGGCCATTTTATTAGATGTCCTACTTAGAACATTTGATGAGAAGTACGTGTTCTACGCGCCCACGAAACTAAAGAATGCGAAGTTAAGTCAAACTATAATGATCTAGTATGATAGGAAAGATAAGGGGTGGAGAGAATAATGAGAAAAATATCATTCATATATTCATATACCTGTGTTGCGTTACCTTGATCGAAAAACAACAACACAAATCGATTGTATCTGCAGCAATGAAATTCTCAGAAGAAATTGGTTTAGACTTCGATGAGATAAACGTCTGAATCAAAAGTAGCAACAGAAACGGATATAGCAACCGTGTCTCGGTCGACTCTGTTGAACAACCATAAAAAGACTGCATGGCATTTATATCTTTCATTCGTTTCAGTCAATAGACTGCGGCCATACTGGAGCACCGCCTTGAAGGGTTTTAGTCGAACAAATCGAGTCTAGTACCTGTTCTATTATTCTCTTAGAATGAACCACTAAGTTGCGGAGACATAGACAAACCAACACCGGTTGTCAAATAATGGTTGAGTGACAAAAACACACGCATGCACACATAGACTACACAAACACACACACACACACACACACACACACACACACACACATATATATATATATATATATAAACGTAGAGTAGATGGAACAGGGACAAATGAAGAAGGGAAATATTCTTTGTGTTTTATGTCTCGTTTCTCTATTTGTTTGTTTTTTTTCGATGTTCGAAAAAAGGTTCGTTTCCTATTTTTGTTTTTATGTTTTCGTTTTTATGTTTTCGTTTCTCATTGTGTTTAACGTTTTTTGTGATGTCCTGTACCCATTTATGCTTGAATGTATACGTATAGATGTAGGTATGTACATATATGTATGGATATATGCATATATTTATATATTATTTATGTTATATATACATATATATATATATATATA
>NC_068991.1:71501121-71504936 GCF_001194135.2 Octopus bimaculoides
ATATATACATACATACATATATACGGCAGGTTTCCACTCAGTCGCCGTCTATTAAATTCGCGCCCAAAGCAATGGTCGGCTCGCTGGAGGTTAGAAGCTGAAGTGGAAGGCACTAACCGAAGGTGCCACGCAGTGGGCATGAACCCCAAAACCACGTGGTTGCAAAGTCAGTTGCTTAACCACACGTTTGTGCGACCACGTAGAAGAAGCCCGACGCCGCCGCCTCCGCCCGCTCCTTGGCTTGTAATTAGTAGTTTTCAATGAGAGGTAGACGCTATGGCGTAAGCATAACATGCAAGACTTGTAGAAGGATTGAATTATTGACAACTGCCGAAGCAGAAGCCATTACACAATGCTACTAGCAGCTGGAGACTGTGGAAAAAAGGGTTAAATTAAAACAAACTATTAAGTTGTTGTATTATGGGAAAATCCATTATGAATTCGGCAGGTAGCTATGGACTTGAAAGCTTTAATTTAATGATAAAATTTTGCTGTTTGAAGCGCTTACGTACACACGCACATACGCACATGCACACACACACACGCGCGCACATACACACACTCGTACGCATGCGCGTATATGGAGAGATCTATACAAAGATATATGCATTTATATACTAATATGCATATGGCTAGATATACGTATAACATATATATATATGTGTGTGTCTGCTTATATATCAATATATATAACATATACATATATATCATATATATATATATATATATATATATATATATCATACATAATATATGTACCATATGTAATATATATAAATCATATATATATATATATATACATATATATATATATGTGTATGTATGTATGTATGTATATATATATATGTATATACACATATATATAGATATTTTTATATATGTATATATATATATATATATATATATATATATATATATATATATATATATATATATATATATATATATATATATATATATATATATATATATATATACATATATATATATATATATGTGTGTGTGTGTGTGTGTATAAATAATGTACTATGTATACTATATACATATGTACATAATATATGAGTGTAAGCGTAAGTATATTGTGAATGTGTGTGTGTGTATGCGTGTGTAAATATATGTGTGTGTGAAATATGTGTAAACATGTATGTACAAATATAAGTGCGTGTGTATGTGTCTATATGTATACATGTGTGGTGTGTGTGTGTGCATGCGTGTTTGTGTGTGTGTCTGTTTGTTTGTTGAAGATACTGTATAATAATAAAAAGTTAATCAGTATCTGCCGAGTTCAAAGTGTTTCGGTTTAAAAGACGAGTAGTTAAAATATATCCGTGTTAGCTTTAATTAATAATATCCTGCTTGTTATTAAACATTAGATATCTGGTTGCTTATTGCTCCCGTCTGTGTTGCTCATGAAAAATTGATTTCCACCCACGTATGTAGGTATGTAGGTAGGTAGGTTGGCAGGTAGGTAAGTAGGTAGGTATAAGACTAGTCATTTAGAAAAGGACAGAACGAGATAAGTAAGAAGAATGGGAATTCATGGCGTCCGTGGGTCTTGGTCAATTTGTATTATGGCGTAATTAAATAAGAAACTGTGGAGGCGCAGTCATAGGATCGTGGTTTCGATTCCCAGACCGGGCGTTGTGAGCGTTTATTGAGCGAAAACACCTAAAAGCTCCACGAGGCTCCGGCAGAGGGTGGTGGCAAACCCTGCTGTACTCTTTCACCACAACTTTCTCTCACTCTTACTTCCTGTTTCTGTTGTGCCTGTAATTCAAAGGGTCAGCCTTGTCACACTGTTTTACGCTGAATCTGCCCGAGAACTACGTTAAGGGTACACGTGTCTATGGAGTGCTCAGCCACTTGCACGTTAATTTCACGAGCAGGCTGTTCCGTTGATTGGATCAAGTGGAACCCTCGATGTCGTAAGCGACGGAGTGCCAACAAAAACAACAAATAAGAAACTAGGAAACGTAAGAAATATGTGAAGCAGTTATAAATATTCCGTTTTTGGATTTGGTTTGCAAGATTCTTTATGTGAGTCAACAACTATTGTAAACGTTGCAAGACGCAACGAAGTTTTTAGAAAAATAAATAAGTAAATGAGTGGAAATTTTACCAGTGCGTGTGTTAAATTATAAGGCACTAAAAGAGAATGACTCTCACCAGACACAACAGAATAATTATAAATAGTTTAAGTGAAATAGATTTGGTTTTTAATCACTGCAAATTGAAACCGGATCGCTAATTTATCTGCTCGTCACCTTGCTTACATCTTAACAAATTACGCTCCTTAATCTAAAATTGATGCGCTTTCTTCTTATTAATATTCTTTTCTACTCTAAGGCACAAGGCCCGAAATTTTTGTGGGGGAGGTGCCAGTTGATTACATCGACCCCAGTACGCAACTGGTACTTAATTTATCGACCCCGAAAGGATGAAAGGTAAAGTTAACGTCAGCAGAATTTGCACTGAGAACGTAAAGACAGACGAAAAACTGCTAAGCATTTCGCGCGACGTGCTAACGTTTCTTATTTCTTTACTGCCCACTAGGGGCTACACACAGAGGGGACAAACAAGGACAGACAAACGGATTAAGTCGATTATACCGACTCCAGTGCGTAACTGGTACTTATCTAATCGACCCTGAAAAGATGAAAGGCAAAGTCGACCTCGGCGGAATTTGAACTTAGAACGTAACGGCAGACGAAATACCGCTAAGCATTTCGCCCGTCGTGCTAACGTTTCTGCCAGCTCGCCGCTTTTTGTCTCATTAATATTGTTGTTATGATTCCACTGAGGTTTATTTTACATTTTATCGTTCGGGAGTCGACCAAATAAGTACCAGTCATGTACTGGGGTTGATGAAATCGACTAATCCACCTTCTCCCCCAAAATTTCAGGCCTTGTGCCTTTAGTAGAAAGTATTATTATTATTATTAAGGCGGCGAGCTGGTGGAATAGTTATCACGCCAGACAAAATGCTTAGTGGCATTTCGTCTGTCTTTATGTTCTGAGTTCAAATTCCACCGAGGTCGACTTTGCCTTTCATACTTTCGGGGTTGATAAATCAAGTACCAGTAGAATACTGGGGTCGATGTAACCAAAATTTCAGGCCTTGTGCCTTTAGCAGAAAGGATTATTATTGTTATTAAGGCTGCCAGCTATTAGCACGCCGGACGAAATATTTTAATGGCGTTTCGTTCGTCTTTGCTCTTTGCGTTCAGAGTTCAAATACAGCCGAGGTAGACTTTGCCTTTCATCCTTTCGGGAGTCGATGAAATAATTACCAGTTGGACACTGGTGTCGACTGTAATCGACTCATCCCCTCCCCTGCCCTTGTGGCAAAATTTGAAGCTACTATTATATTTTTTTTTATTAAGAAGGCGAGCTGGCAGAATCTTTACTGCACCCGAACAAAATGGTTAGAAGCATTTCTTTCGGCTTTACATTCCGAGTTCAAATGCTGCCGAGGTCGACTTTACCTGTCAAGACGATAAATTAAGTACCAGTTGAACACTGGAGTCGAAGTAATTGACAAGCCCACGCCCCCAAAATTCCAGGCCTTGTGCCATAGTAGAAAAGGTTATCATTATTATTATTATTATTGTTCAGTAGTTTTATTTTTATAACGTGCTTTCACTTCACTACCGAGCGCTCTTATGTTTACTGTATTGAAAGTGTTTTGCGTAGAATGTGTGCAGTACCCAGTAGTGCAATTTTCTGTATGTTATATATATTTGTAAGTCCTGGTGTTTTTGTTATGTATTTGTCTGAATATTTTTTTTATTATACCTAAGGCACCTACTATGATA
>NC_068991.1:71505265-71508588 GCF_001194135.2 Octopus bimaculoides
TCCATAGTGTTGGCATAGCTTCCAGTGTATATAGGTCCCAGCTCTGTCGTGTCTGTGAATATATTCCTTCTTAGCCAGGACTGGGCAGCCAGAGATAATTATTATTATTATTATTATTATTATTATTATTATTATTATTATTATTATCATTATTATTATTATTATTATTGATAAGGCGGTGAGCTGGCAAAATCGTTAGCAGCTATGGGGACAATATTGGCATCCTTATAGGCTAACTTATAAGACGGATTAGTAAGTTAGTAGAGACAATTATTTGATTAAAAAAATTTTGAAGTATGATATTCAGAAATGGAAATGCTTCCCAAATGAATGGTTTATTTGGGGGACAAATCAAATGACGAACTTGAAACACCTTATAGTATTCTGAACAATTTTCATCCAACTATTGAATTCACAACAGAAGCCATTCAAAGTTACGTACAAGTTTTCGACATCCACATAAAATTATATAACTCCGAGGTAACGATAAACATATTTTACAAAGAATAAACAGACACACACACACACACACACACCAATTTTGCCATTTTTCACACAATCGGACATTCTGTATAATATGGCAAGATGTATTTTCGCAATAGTGATTGACCCAAAATTACGACAAATTCGACTTGATGAATTTAGAGGCTTTCTACATCTTCACAATTACCCCCTAAAAACGACGGACAACGGGATTAAAAAAGCAAAGGGATTTAACATATCAACACTGTGGAAGCTTGGGAAAAAGGTGAGCAAAATATTATTCCGTTCATCAACACACATGATCCAGAAGTGATAAACGTATTCACTAGGACAAAAATAAATCTACCACTCATTTCACAGCCCCAAAATGAAAGATCAAGTCAAAGAAGATTACATAATAAATAACGAACGACAGCCAAAATAATCTTTAAAAACACTTCACAGGGATAGAATTCACATCAACAGATGACTTCGAACTCTCTGTAAAAGTTTGTAGAGAGAGCAAATGTGGAGAATGTAGTAACGATTTCACCTGGAATTAAAAGAGGACATTCTTTTTCAAATAAACGCCAGCATGAGCCGCAGATCAAGAAATCTGTTATATTACATAACCTGCCCAACCTGTAAAGAAAATTACATCGGTCAGACTGGAAACTACATTTGTGAAAAAGTGAGAATACATAAGCAACAGATTAACCAACCATAATTACGGAGAATCCCGTTGAGCGAACATCGAGAAATCTTCAAACTAGCAATTTCAAGATACTCTCACTATATTAATGCTCAAAAGATGATTCTAAAGGCCGGAAGGAAATGGAGAAATATTTTATCAAACAATTTGCCCTCAAATTAGACACATAAAAACTCTTTTTATAGATACACTGGAAATTTCATTGAAGGATGAATTTTACAAATGAACCAAACCAAGTCACTACCAGATATTAATGTTGTTGTCAATGAAAAAGTATTTTTTAATCAAACACCACACACACACACACGCATTAGTATATGGGATCTTATTCGCAAATCTTGAAAAAGTCCCTCGTCTAAACAAAAACCAGTCGGCCGTTTAATGACTTCTCCAGATTAAACTCAACGGCTTATTGAAATCAATAAACAGCTAGATATTTCTTGGCACAAATGGAGATCAAAACAACTATCCCTGATTTTTTTTTTTTTATTTCCTTCTTCAACAAACAGCTGACATTTCTTTACTCGTGCATATGTATATTGAAATCAATAGACAGCTGGACGTTTGAACAGACATGTCACTTAAACAAAAGAAACCGCTTAAAAAAAACAATCTGCCCAAAACTCCTTTGTTCCATGTTTAAACAATCACCCTACACACACATACCTATATCCATACCCACACACACATACACATGCTTACAAATTCAAATCAACAAACAGCTGGACATAACACTTAAGTGACCACTTCTGAGACTCGATTTTTGTCCAATTCCCTACGTTCAAATAAACAAATTTATTATGAATATTTGAATTCTTGACATTCTCCGCCAAACAGCATTCTTTACACACACACACACACACACACACACACACACACACACACACACACACACACACACACACAACGAAACTCTCTCATAAAGGGCAATCCACGATTTTGAGTTCTAAAGCACTAAAAGTGATAATAAACAGTATTTCTCCAACTTCTAACAACTTTCTCCTTTTACTAACATACACACATGCACACACACACACACACACACACACACACACACACACATACACACACACTTATACACATTCACACGTGACCACCGTGTAGGTCAACTTCGCGTAAGTATTTTTATCTGGATTGTTCCATCTTTTTTTTCGGTAATCTTCATCTTTCATTATCTTTTTTACTCTTTACTATGTTCTGAAGAAGAACTATCTCCGAAACGCCACATTAACATATAGTGTTAATTGTCTACTACGGCTGGTCTTACCAATCGGTTTCGCGTGAAATTATATAATGGAGTGTTAGGCAACAAACCAGTTAAATAATATACGCTCGTCAGAGATAGCCGACATGGAAGGGGAAGATAGCGACCGCTTTCCATCTCGTCTATCTCTGACGAGCGTATATTATTTAACTGGTTTGTTGCCTAACACTCCATTATATAATTTCATGCGAAACCAGTTGGTAAGACCAGTCGTAGTAGACAATTAACACTATAAAATTCAGACAATACACCCACTATAGTAACAGTTATATGACTGCATCCTCTCCCTGGGTCTCTTAGACGGCTCAAGCAATGTGCGTGCGTGTGTGTGTATGTGTGTGTGTGTGTGTGCAATTATTTGTAGGATTCACTTGAATCAAGGTGTTTTGATATTAATGACACCAAGCAAGGGTCGAGATTACAACCGTGTATATACCGTAAAGAGACACTCTTGCATATTTCCATGCATACACGGACATGCCTATTCACATACATGTGCAAGAACACGAACTCATGAATATGCAAATACATAAAGATATACATGTGCATAAAATCATATACACATACATAAACCTACTTACTAGAAATTCGAACATGGCAAATCTAACTATTTCTTCGTAGGTTGCAAAAAAAATAAAGTGAAGAACAGTTTTAATCGATTTTCGAACCTTAGCGAGTTCTTATCAGAAGTGTCAACATCATTTAACCCCTTGTACTTATTCTATAGATCTCTTTTGCGAAACCGCTAAGATACAGGAATGTAAAAACACCAGCATCAGTTGTCAAGCGATGGTGGTGGGGGACAAACACAGACACACAAACACATACATACATACATACATACATACATATATATATATATATATATATATATATATATATATA
>NC_068991.1:71509406-71511320 GCF_001194135.2 Octopus bimaculoides
TATATATATACATATATATATATATGTATGTATGTATATACGTATGTAAGTATACACACACACACACACATATATATATATATATTTATCATTTATGTATGTATGTATGTATGTATGTATGTATGTATGCACACATTTCCTACACACAAACACAAACACACACACACACACACACACACCATATACTTAGCAAAACTTTAGAATGACTATCGATGAAATTTGAAAGGTTGTGAGACTGTAGTTTTGTATTGAATCCTTCATTCAGTTAATTCTCGCTGTCTTTATGCCTATCAAAATGTGAAAGATATTCATTTTTACTAATGTACATACATGTATATACATGCACATTCACATACATCGTGCATGCATACATACAAGCATGCATACATACGTAGAGTAGGGAAAGAATAGAAGTAGAGGTATGTGATTTGGTGACATTTATGCCTTTGTGAAGGGCTTTACATACCTAACTAAAATAAAATGAAGTGATATGGATTTAAGTGAGATTCGAAACCAGTTCGCTGAATGAGCACAGTGTGACAATTATTCTTTACTTTAGAACGCTCGCCACACGAATGTAACGGTAATAAGAATGAAGAGATGAAAGAAGAAAAGAGAGAGAGAGAGAAAAGAAGAGAAGTAGATAAGGAACGTGGATGAGGTTGAAGTGGTGGTGGGGGGAACATGGTCGATATGGAAGACGAAGGGAAGAAGGAAGTGAACGAGGGAGAGAGAGAGGCGGAGGATAAGGAAGGAGAAGGAACTTGGAAACGAGGGAGGGGAGGTGAATGCGAGGAGGAAGGAAGAGTAACGAAGAAGAAGGAAGACAATGAGGAGGAGGAGGGGGAGGATGCGGTGGAGGAGGAGGTGACAGCAAACGGGTAAGAAAAAAAGAAGACAAAAATGATGGCAGACGACATGGATGATGACGAGGTCGACGAAGAAGAAGACCAACACGATAATGATGATGATGATGGTGCTGATGATGATCATAATGACTGATAATTACGATGATGATGATTATGATGAATGTGACAAGAGAAGAAGGGATTGTAAAAATGGCGGAGGTGGTGGGAGCGGTTAGAAATATTTATCATAAGAACAACTGCTGTCTTTGAGCAGACGATCGGTATGCAAATTAGGGAAGGCTTTCATGTCTAAATGATAAGAAGAAGGTATGTAACTATGCTACTGTCACTGAACCTTGAGTTTGTCTTCAACTGCACAGACATGGCGAACCAATAGCGTTGCTGATATTGCAACGGAAAGGAACTTTCTCTTTTCCTTGTCTTTTTTCTTTTTATTCTCCCTTTTTTTTTCTTACTGTCTTTCTATAAAACAAGGATGTGTGTATATATTATAATAAGTATTTGAAAGGAAAATAAAGATGATGTTATTCCTAAATATAATATATAGACTTAGAAATAGGAAAGAAATGGAAGCGGAAAGAAGCGGTGGTGGTGGCGGTGTTGGTGGCGGCGGCGGCGGCGGTGGTGGTGGTTTGGGAGGATGGAGACGAGCAGCAATGAAATGATGACTATAATTGTAGAAAAATGATGTCTGTTCAAAAAAAATTGGGGACATGAGAATATTTACATGTGTGCATGCGTGTGTGCGTAGGGAGGGGGTGTATGTATGCATGTCTGTCTGACTGTGCGTGTGCATCTGTGTGTATGTGTATGTGTGTGTGTGTGTGTGAATGTCTGTATATGTGCATTTATGAATTTGAATATATATGTATATACATGTGTATGTGTGTGCGTATGTGAGTGTGGGGGGATGCTTGTGTGTGTACATACACATATCAACGTATACAGTTATATGTATATAAATATTTATATATATATATTTCCTTATGTATGAATATAGGTATACACACACACCTATATCTGTGTGTACAGGTATATCTATTTA
>NC_068991.1:71514659-71517155 GCF_001194135.2 Octopus bimaculoides
ATATATATATATATATATATATATATATATATATATATACACACACACATATATATACGCATATGTATATATACGTATATGTATTATGTATATATCTATGTATTATATATACATATACATATGTACACGCGTGCATGTGTATATACACATGCACACATGTGTGTGTGTGTGTGTGTGTGTGTGGATAGGTTGATAAATAATAGACGTGGGGGCGGGATATATTACGTAGATTAATGCATATATATATATATGTGTGTGTGTGTATATGTGCGTACATATGTATGTATATATGTATGTAAGCATATATGTATATATGTGTGCATATATATATATATATATATATACACGCACACACACACACACATATACAGACATGTATTCATACATATGTGTGTGTATAGATAGATAGATAGATAGATAGATAGATAGATGCATGAACAGTAGGATATAAACCGTAATTCTTGTATTGTTTTTAGTTATCTCGCTACCTTTACTCATCACAGTTCATAGACAGGCCATCCTGGAGCATTGTTTACACAGCGCCATCTCTACATTTTGTGTTATCCCTATTCATCAGGAGGCCAGTCTCTCAACGATAACTCAAACTAATAGGGTTTTGCAATCAGCAACTGAGAAGATCCTTGTACTAACAGACAAGGGAGATAATTACAACAAATTCAAGTAATTTTCTTAAAATAAAATTAACTTTTCCTAGAGAGCGTGTGTTTAAAACCTAAGAATAACCAGCGATATAACTGCAATTATATCGAGTGATAAAATATATTTAGAAAATTACGGCTATGTAGGTGAAACTAGAGATGGTCTGTATGGGAACACGTTCCAGTATTATTAAAACTCCTTAGCGACGTGTCTTCTATTCGTTTGACAGAGTAAAAGTAATCACATATATATTGAAATAGAAGCAATGTGGTAACACTGATTTTCGACTGTTAACCGAACGGATAATCTCCGTTAATCGGAACTTCTGCAACTTATTGTCTTATTTACAACGCCCAACATCGATTTTCTGGAACTTTTCTTTCCAAAGACTTTTCGGATTTCTGATTTTTTCGTACCAAGTTTGGTCACCTTGGACACCATGCTCTAAATTAAATAAATATTAGGTGTACTTAAATAATTAATCAAATAGATGTATCTGTACATTAGCATAAATTAGTACGGATTATAAGTGGTTTCGGAACATCAATGTCCGCAAAGTCGTTGTTGTACCGTGTGTGTGTGTGTGTAAGTAGAACACTGCCCGGCCCTTTTTTGCTGATATTCATTATCAGCATCACAACATTGCCTAAGGGGTCCATCCCACCCCCGTTGAGAATTTTCTATTCACTCCAGGTTGTGTTTGTAGACAGTTGAAAAAAATACTTTTAACAAAAAAAAAAATTAAATGATAGCATTGTAGTTACGGGTGGGCCCCCTTAGTCTCATGGCAACCAATATTTTTAGACCCAGTCCGCCACTGCACACAAGCACACAAACCTACATACTGGTCACTTCTAGTTTTGTCAATTGAATAGGATATATTTCACTGATGAGGTCTAACAAGGTCAAAACATATCTACTACTTTCGTCAGTCGATTTTTACAGACCAAATCCACACCAGGCTGCATTGTCTTGGTTTTCCATAAAATTCCATTTACTTGATTTTCTTAGAACTATGTCACGTGCTTATATTTTTCTTATAAAATACTAGACTCCCCAAGACACCCCCAAGACACCCCCAATACATCCCTAGATACTCTTATTAATTGCATGGGTAATCTCCCCTTAAACGAAGGTTTTTAAGTTCAATAAATTACGTATATAAAACTCAAATGTGCATTTATATCCAATTCTCACATCGTTCACCTCAAGTGTTTTCTCTCAGGCATTTTTGTTGAAATAACGTCTCCAAAAGAGAAATAACTTACTTTTCGGAGGCCGTTGTATTTTTGCAGCTGGTGCAACCGGGTATTTAGAACGAAATATGTCTAGATACGTATTAAAAGTCTCGCAGAAATACACACACACACACACACACACACACAGATACGCACACGTACGTGTGTTTATGCGTTGATAGGTGAGTGTGTGCATGTGTATATAATAAACCACAACCGTAGAGCAAGAGTTTACTTGGTAGCATATACCATGTATTCGCTAATTGTTTTATGTGCCACTGTAGTCCTAGGCAGACTTAGACGCCTTTTCAGTTTTCCCAACGTTCAACTCAGTGAAACATCTGGAATGTGACGGATGGAAGTACAAGAGGCTGCACGAGTGTCTAGCTGAGTAAACTGCAGCAATGTGAAATGAAATATCTTGATCAAGGACACAATACACCGGCTGGTTCAGGAATCGAACTCACGATATCGTGATCGTTAGATAAACACTCAACCAGCTTGACCATGCGTCTTCACATTATGTAAGTGAATGTGTGCGTGCGTGCGTGTGTGTGTGTATGTGTGTGTGTGTGTGTGTGTGTGTGTGTGTGCGTGT
>NC_068991.1:71517165-71517695 GCF_001194135.2 Octopus bimaculoides
GTGTGTGTGTGTGTGTGTGTGTGTGTGCGTGTATATGTGTGTATTTGTGCGTATGTGTATGTACTCTATCCAGATTGCAAGTTCAGGTTCATATTGGGGTCCTGGGATATGTAACACACTACCTAAATACCAACCTTGAGAAATTAGGCTTCTCAAAGATAGAAATGAGAAAGCTGACTCGAAGGCTACAGATTCAATTATCAATGGAACTGTACAAATCTGTAAAACTTTCCAGAAGTTTAGCATTTAAATATACATGAGCATGTCTAGATATGCAACTATATGCATGAGAATGCATACATAAAGCAAAGCATACAAATCAGCACATATACATACATACATACATACATACATACATGCATACAAAAATACCCTGTTGTTGGTGTTGAAATTCCAATGACGGAGCCTTGGATCTGGGTTAGAAACCGGTTCTTTCTCTATTGGCAAGAAATCTTGAAATGAAACTGAATAATGACATACATGCCTTTCTTCCTTCTTTCTTTCCGTCTCTCTTCCATTGACATTCCTTT
>NC_068991.1:71518091-71521706 GCF_001194135.2 Octopus bimaculoides
ACGAAATCCACTCACAAGGCTTTGGTTATATCTACAGACAGACAGACAGACAGACAGACAGACAGACAGGTGTTATGTTCACGTGTGTGTATTCGTTTTTGTGTTTTGCATGCTTTTCTATCAAAATGTGACATTGTAAATACAGTTCGATCAAATTCACCCTAGACTGAAATAAAATACTGGATCAACATGATCGATCAAAGATCTTTCGATGCGATACCGTGGTACAGGCATAGTACTTGCTTGGGGTACCGTGGTAGGAATGATAGAAACCATTATTCTCTGTGCTTCGGCGCCCACATTGTCATCTGGTTACGATGTACGTCGAGTTGCGCCCCTTTACAGTCACCTAGTGAAATCCACGCATGGGCAACCGTTTTGGAGAAGCGGGTCGCGAAATTTTTTTCCACAATACTTCCGAACCCCAGTAATGAACTCATTTGCATACAGCCAATCAGAGCTCACCTTGACTTCGTTGTCGAGTTAACGAACACACTCTACCAAATAAACTCAAGACGAAGAACGGTGTTGTAAGTCGAACGATCGCCAAGTTATGCTTGATTTTAGAAGGAGACAAGTAATTAGATAGATTTGCGTCTTTACCTATTATCGGATTCTGTTAGGGTCCCATATGGTAAAGATGTGGATGGGAAAAATGTGGGTAGAGGGCGATGTGCTTGCAGCCTTCTCCCCTTACTGTTTTACAAAGTAAACAACAACACAAATATCTACGCAGAGGCAGCCATGGTTGAAACAAGAACAAGAACAACAAGCATTATTAAAAGAGAAAAGAAGCATGGTCATTCCTTATCCAATTAACCTTATCTTATCGCCCATCACTTGTCGTGCGCTCATAAATCAGTTTGATAGTTTAGCTCTATAGTTGATTGGCTGTATGCAAATGAGATCATAACTGGGATCCAGAATTCGTGTGGGAAAAAAAATTTCGCAAGCGGGTCGCATGAGAAATTGCTCATCGTCAGACAGGACTCATTACTAAAAAAATTTCAAGGAAAAGTTTCCGTTTGGCGTTCCTTAATAAAAGTTCTGCTGACCGTTGTTTGCTCATGACTGATTTAATCGATAAACAGGCATGAAGCAAGTACGGATTCGAAATAAATATCAGGTGTAAGAGACTCGATATAAACGACTAAAAGCCAGGAATGCGATGATCCGTCCGTCGATAAAACAATTCAAAGACTGCAACCTGTAAAAGTGTGAAAGAGTATCTTTCATCCTTTAACTTGTAACTTTTATATAGAATAAAAAGTTTTGAATGGTACAACAACGCACTATAATACAAAAAAAATGGATTATATACCTGTTGTAATTTAATCATCCATAGTACGATGATATTTCGGAATACAATTCCTTCTTCAGACTATGGATGACTAAATTGCAACAGGTATATAGTCCATTTTTTGTATTATAGTGCATTGTTGTACCATTCAAAACTTTTTATTCTTTACAAAAAATACACAATGCTTCAAGCGAACTACAATACTCTTCTATTGTAACTTTTATCATTGACTTATTTCAAGGATTGGACTTCGGCTTTGCTGTGGCACTACTTGGAGTGGTTTAGTTAAACAAATCGATTTCAGTACTAATGGTTGGGGGGAGGGTTTTTTTGTGTTTTTATTGAAGTCTGTTACTTATTTTATTGGTTTCTTTTTTCACTTAAGTGCTAAGTTACGGAGACGTAAACAAACCAACACTGGTTGTCGAACGGTAGTGAGAGGTAAACACAAGCGCGCACACGCACACACACACACATCTAGCAAACAATGCGTAAAGTTTATTCGAAGCTTCGACAATTCTGAGTGTGGAAAAAAATGCAGTCGAAAGTCATGAGTGCAGCGCCGTTGTTATTATTATTATTATTATTATTATTATTATTATTATTATTATTATTATTATTATTATTAGATAGATAGATAGATGAGTTCTTAACTTTTGTATACGATTGCCAAATTCCATCACTAAGGTAAACATATTACATTCCTGCTGAGTTTCCAGTCCTCTCTATAAACTATTATTATTATTATTATTATTATTATTATTTTATAACCCTTTCCAAGTGTGGTAGAAGATGTTGAATTCAAAAATGGCGGCCAAAGTTGTTGGAAAGATGGCGTATAATCTGAGGGCTTTTTACAAGCCAGCTGCTGGGCGTAAAATCTTTAGTGTGTCGATGCGCAGAGAAGCAATACGTTGAAGATATGCATTTGTTCATAGTTTAGTGTTAGTGAAAATAGGGAGAGCAGAAACTTGGTTTTTACAGGACATGGGTGACTGGCGAGAGAGAAATGCAGGGATAAACCGCGGCACATTGCTTGTAACAGTTGAAAGCAACGTGTCAAGAAACTGAATAACCATCAAGCCGCAGATAATAGGGTTTGAGTGCATTCCCCAACACAGAGGATTCTACTAAGTGTGTCAAACCGGGAAAGAATATATGTTATATTCGCACAGATCGTCTCTATATACCAGCTCAGGTGTATCGTTTTACACTATCTCACTACATACGCTACAATATTGTTCGTGCTAGAGCAGTCATGAGCAAACTGCGGCCCACGGCACGCCTAACGAAAAATTACCTTAAATATTTTAAAAGTGCGACTAGCCTGATTATGATTCCTCTCATGAGGCCCGCTTCTTGAAAACGGTTGTTCATATCCGTGCTGTTAGTAAAAACTTAATGGGAGATAATTCCAAATTTACAGGTAAAGAGTAATGTCCCTTACGTTTATTATTTTTGAAATTGTTTCGAGGCAAGGGTGTGGTCGATGTTTTCCAATCAATAGCATAGGGCGGTGGACTGGCGAAATCATTAGTATCGATCTATGCGTTACGTTATACGATATTTGTTCCGAATTTTTATGTTCTAAGTTCAAATCCTGCCAAGATCAGTTTTGGCTTCGATAAAATAAAATGAAGCTTCGAAAAAGTACTGAGATCGATTGAATCAACCATCGATCTGTGAGAACATAATTGGTCCCAGGGCCTCTGCGGGATCAATCAGACTTGCTAAAAATAGCCATAAACTATCCCTCAAATCAGGAGAAGGGCGATTTTTAACATTGACAAGTCATCAGAAATATTATGAGGTGGGTTAATACCCACCTCTGTGTTATTGCCCCTGGAGGGTAACTAAATACCACTAAACATTTCATCTGTCAGATTACCTCTCACTACCAACCTAACAACCTTAACCACAACAACAAAGAATATAAAGAGATTCTTCATTATGGCTTGGACAATCAGTAGATTCCAAGAATCTCCAAGAAAACCTTTGAGGTGAAGAAATTCCAGTGGGTTGACTTCTTGCGGGGAAAAAGGATTTGTAAAGTGATTATTGAAAAGTCGGAAGTGACTCTTAGTAGTGGTTGAGATGTAATGAAGAGTTAATGAAGAATGAGGGTGAGAAATATGTCAGGCAGGCCTGGTTGGGGCGCTTTCTTTGCTAACTAGTCCAGAAGAGCAAAGACCGTTATAGTAGCAGTAAAATGAATTGGAAGAGGATACAGTGCGTATGTAAACCAGAGGTTGTGTGTTGCGGAAATAGTCTTTGTCAATCAGCAGGTGTGAGCTTTTTTAAATTTGGTTTTGGAA